>NW_027266200.1:0-160454 GCF_036785885.1 Coffea arabica
CCTTTTGCCAAGTTGAATTTTTGTCAATTTGATCTTGATGGGAAAAATCTACTTTGAGGTAGGGATACATTTCATTCCCAAATTTTTAGATGTACCATATTTAGTTTATGAATTAATTATTTTTTTTACATTAAGTCCAAAAATGGTAAATTACTTAATTTTGGATGGAAAAAGTCACGTGTTTGGCACGTGGCCGGTTAAGTAAAAATAACTTTTCAATTAAAATTAATGGTCAAGTCAATCTTCTTCATCCAAATTGAATATTTTACCCTTTTTGAACTAAATGTGGTCCAAAATAATTAATTTATATACTAAATGTGGTGCGTCTAAAAGTTTGGGGATGAAATATGTCTCTAACTCAAAATTTAAGGAGAAAAAGTGAATTTTTCCCTTATCTTGATTTTTCTTGCTGAAATTGACGGGGTTGAATAAGCACGCTGTCAGCCACTCTTTCACAAGAAAATCGCTGACCATTGTTGGCCACTCTGTTAGCCACCTGCCTTTAGTTTCGACCATCTGACAGGCTTCAAGCGACAAAGGCAAATTGAACTTTTCGGCCACCTACTTAACCATCGGGCATTCGAAGTGGAAGAAATCAATTAAAGAATTGTTTATTTGGATAGTGTTTCGGCCACCCTCTCTGGACTCAACCAGAGGGGCTAGTTTTTTTAAACATCTAAAGCAAGACCGTTGGAAGATAGTTTGGACTAAATTTTTATTGCATGCAAGTCATGAAGTTTGAAACTGTGTTTTTAAACTCGAACCGGATCAGTCAGGTCGAACCGGGAACCGGCCAAGTATCCAGTCCGAGTTGCTCTAAAAAACTGAATGTTTAAAACTCGGTCAAACCCGATAAAAAATCGGATTTGACGGGGTTTGACCGGCAAACCGAATAAACGGATTTGATACAAAGCCTTCTCTTTCTTTTTTGCTCTTCTTTCTTACAAACCAGTGGTGGGATCTTGGTGGGCTCGATGGAAAGATATAATGGGGCCTCTTAATTGAAGCAGGGATCTAACATGACATGCGCAGCAGAGTTGGAGACCTCAGCCACTAAGTCCCTACTGCCCAAATTTTTTTTTTGAAAGGTCAAAGCAATTTGAATATTATGTTTTGGCTCCTAAGTTGTTAAAACTTATTAATATATCTCAAATATTTCATACTATATAAATGTTGTCCTAAAGTCTAGAGTTATTTTTCAATCAATTCATAATTTTAATTATAAACTTGTTAATGTTCATTGAATAATATATATTGCTACTTGATCATTCTAATTTTTTTGTATTTTCTTGTTAAATATATTTGAAGCATCAAATATATATATAAATATACATGTATTAATATTAACATGTTCTTAAGTATTTTACATACAATATTTTAATTTTTAAATAATTTTTATTTATGACATCATCCGGTTCAACTCCGATCGAACCCATTGATCCCTGACTCCTAAGGACAACCGAATCGATGCCCGGCTCGAGTCTGAAAACATAGGTTTGAAATAAATAAAACTCTGTACCTACATTTATTCAACCTTTTGAGTGATTGTATTAGAAAGGGAAATTTGCCAAATTGGTCCCTAATATTTTCACAAAAAACTTTTTTAGTCCATTACATTTAAAATCAGCCATAATAATTGCTAACACATAAATTATGTGCCAGTTTGGTCCTAATGCTCGTATTTGCTCCTTTTTCCGGCTAAAAATAGCACACCAGCATAATTTAAGGGCAAAATTGAAAACTTTCATTAAATCATAATTTTGCAACCCTCAAACTCTTCCACCGCTTCTTCAATTGGTTCTCAGCCTACTGCTACTTCATAATTTGTTCTTCTTGTTTATTCTTGAATTCCAACTGTAGTTTCCATTCTTCTTTTTGCTTAAAATCCCAGCTTCCAATTTGTATTTTCATATTTTTGTGGTGGTGTAGAAAAGAGCTGAGGAAAAAGTGAATCATCATCATCTTACCGGTAAGAGTTTGAGGGATGAGTAGGCTGAGAACTGGGATTTGTATTTCCAATAAGAATTTCTCCATCTCCAAATATCCTAACATTAGTGGCAAAAAATGCATGAAATCCAAAACAGCTCTTTAACTGCATGCAATGACAAAAAAATCTCATGAATAACAAAGATCAAACGGGTATAAATAATTTAATACAGGTGAAAGTGCAATAAATTAAATGGATATCTGAAGGCATATCAGAGAGGAAAATAGTACCTTGTTAAGGTCAAGAGCTTTAAAAGCCTCTTCTGCTTTTTCCAACCTCTCTTTCTCTTTAGGCAAATTATCTCGAGCTAATTTATTAAAGAAGCCCAAGATGGGATTATCACTTGTTTCCCGGTTAAGCTCCTTTAGCTTCCTATCGGTCCTCTTCTTTTCTAACTTTATAGCAGCCTCAATAGATGGATTCCGCATGAACTTCTTGAAGTTCTCATCACTTTTCCAGTCCAATTCTTGCAGCTTCTCTTTCTCTTCCTTCTCCGCATCGGATTCAGCCTCAGGTTTGGACTCAGTTCCACTTACTCCGCTCTCTCCACTTAACTCACCTTCCAAACTCAAATCTTTCTTCTGGGGTTCCTCATTTTTAGGCTCTTCTGATACCACAGCTACTGAAGAAGATGATGATGATGATTCACTTTTTTCCTCAGCTCTAACATAAAAATATGAAAATACAAATTGGGAACTGGGATTTAAGTAGGCTGAGAACCAATTGAAGAAGCGGTGGAAGAGTTTGAGGGATGCAAAATTATGGATTAACGAATGTTTCCGATTTTGCTCTTGAAATTATGTCAGTGTGCTATTTTTAGCAAAAAAAAAAGAACAAATACGAGCATTATGACCAAACTGGTTCATAATTTATATGTTAAGAACTATTCTGACTGATTTTAAATGTTAGGGACTAAAAAAGTTTTTTGTGAAAATGTTAGGGACCAATTTGGCAAATTTCCCTATTAGAAACACTCTCATTTGTAATTCTTGTGAGGTTGAAAAAAAGAGTGTTATTTAAATAGAAAATGAGAAATACATTTGTATCAAGGAGATGTTTACTTATGAGAGTAACACAATCTTTAATTCAAACAAAAGTGAGCCACTCTTGTACAATTAATTGGTCATTGTCTCATCAAATTTTGAAAAGAGAAGAGACACTTAGTGAAGAAATAGCTAAACTTGACGAAACTTGGGAGTAGGGGTAGAATTCAAGAAGGAAGTCGATCCACTATAAATTTGGTTAGCATCCCTTTAATCTCTTGTTTCTTTTCTCCTAACTTATTTGTGTGCATTAATTGCAATATTTTTCCTTGCTATCTTATTTGCGTAAGTGTTTCTCAGTTAGGTAATTTGGTTAGTAAAAATTGGTTAAAATTACTTTTAGCTGCATGATTTTTAATTCAATCTGATGGACCCTGATCCTTCTTAAGTTGTCTTTGAGTCTTACAATGTGTACTCCTTGAGTTTAGGAGAAATAGAAAAATATTTCCACAGATTTACTAGTTAATTATAAAGAGCAATTTATGTTTAGCATAATCAAATAATGATAAAAAAAATTATAAATTGTTTTCTTTGAAGCAAATGATAAAATCAAAAAAGGAAAATTGTAGAGAAAGTGTCTACTTTAGTGGGTAAATATATGGATTCAGGCTATTGATTGTAGTAAATACTTTTTTCGAAAGGATATTTTGCAAGATATTCTTGTATGGGAACCAAATATACATTTTGTCTTTAGTGTGCAAATATGATGAAAAATTCTTTTTGGGTCAAAGAAATAGAGGAGCTTAGTGGAACAAAGAACGGGCCCAACTGAGTTTGTGAAGAAGACACTTGGAAGAATGTCTAATACAATTGAGAATTAATGTAATAACTCGTAATTGAAATGTAGAAAATTTAAATTGATTAAAAGCTAAAAATGGATAATAAATTTGATTGAAAGAAAGAAAAACAAAATTATGGAAAACTGGATAGTAATTGTATGATATAATTGACTGTAAAGATGTTTCAATTGTATATATGGTCTAAACTTTATGTCATCTACAATTCATAAAAGAGGAAAAAATAGAAATTGAATATTGTAAGCAAAGGATTGCAAAAGTTAACATGTGATTACATTGATTATGAATCGTATTAAGAAGGAATAGAGTTAATAGTAGTGTTTTAAACTTAGACTGGATAATGACTCAATTAAGGTAAGTGTTCGGGGTTAATGGGTTTGACTGATCCTAAAGAATCGGATGACATCAGCATGATTTTATAAATATTTTAATCTAAAAGTAAATAGATCATGCACGAAGGGTACATATAAGTACAGGTACATTATTAATATGAATAAAAAGGTTCCTTTTATCTTTCAATTTTTTATTGCATTTATAATTTAATTTCATTGGATACCAAAATCAAATTTAATGTTTTTAAGCATTAAATGGAAAAGAACCTATATCAAAATTTAAATTTTTTTAAAGTTTTAAATGCACATTGATGAGCCTAAACCTAAATTCTCAATACCTATTTGTACCAAATAAAGAAATAAAGGTGCAAACTGGAATATTAAAAAGTTTTTGGGAGTATTCATAATTGTTCAAAATACTTAGGGGCTAGAACGAAATAAAAAAACTATGGATCAAATGTCTAATCTTTTAAATGGATCCTCTTTTTTAAAGGAAGGACATCAACGCCATTCCTGGGTCCAGTGTTGTCGTCTTCCTCGTTTCTTCTCCAGTGGTGCATTTTTCCTATTCTTTTTGTTAATAACTTTAAATCTTTTGCTCTCTTTTCTTTATTCTCAACAAAAGTGAACATCAATTGTTATTCTGCGTATTCTTTTTTTCTCTTTACTTCTCTTCTTATTATTTTAAAGTCTTTTGTTTTCAATTATTAATCTCTCAAATTTAGGGTGCGTTTGATAAATTTAAAATTTGAAATCTGAAATTTGAAGTTTGAATCTATTAAGTTATTAAATTGTTAAGTATTAAATCTAATACATTTGAGTGTATATTACATTCAGTGATAAGTGAATAGTTTATCAATTAATTTTGAGAGTAAGTTTTGTCTGGAAAATTCAGTGCCACTTAATTAATTCAGATGTTCAATTTTTAGTTATTAAACAGTTTAAATAGGTTAAGATTCGAATTCATTAAATTGAAGTACTGAATTGGGTTATCAAATAGGGTCTTAGTGGTGGAAAGGCACAACCACGCTATGCCACTACTACTACTACAGCCGCTACAATTTCTACACTCAAAAATTGGAATCTACTATGAGAATTTGGGAGAAAATTAGGCAAGAATTGAGATTTGAAAAAATCTTTTCAATTTTTCCTGATTTCCAGTTTAACCTAAGTTTTGACTGAGTCTTAAACACCCAATTTTTTTGCACTAACTCAGATCGGATGGCCTTCCAGTTTTCAGTTTGATTGGTTTAACTGGCTAGTCTAGTTTGATTTTAAAAACAAAGGCTAAAAGAGCTTAAAAGTGATTTGAGATTTGAAAAAATCTTTTCAGTTTCTCCTGATTTCCAGTTTAACCTAAGTTTTGACTGAGCTTTAAACACCCCAATTTTTTGCACTAACTCAGGTCGGATGGCCTTCCAATTTTCAGTTTGACTGGTTGAACTGGCTAGTCTAGTCTGATTTGAAAAACAAAGGCTAAAAGAGCTGAAAAGTGATTGGAACAATTTAATGTTTAGGACGCTCAAACGAAGGTAAAAATTCTAAACCAAATTTTTTTGACAAAATAAAGAATTATTTGAAAAAGAAAGTGAAAGAGAGGTTGTCCACGTTAGCGCATGCATGGAAAAGTTCTTATTAATTTGAGAGCATGTCTTGATAATTTAAATGCTTGAAATTTCAGATGATTAAGGAAGTGTCAGCAAATGGTTAACTTTTAATATTTCTTGAATTTGCAACACAAAGTACAAAATAGACACAATGGCCGGATTGAGAAGATTCGGCAACTATTGTCAAGGCGTTACCATGCAGGAGGAGCATGGGCCATGGACAGGGGGTCTAATTGATGATACTAAACTAGCAATTCTCCAACTTAGTATTCATGATATTAATGGGGTTAGTAGGACTTGCAATATGTCTTCTCAATGTTTAGCTTAACAGGCAAAACCTTACGCTTCTAGTCCCTTGAATTAGTTGAAATAGTAGTATTGGTGTCATGTCTTCTGGTCTCTTCTAAGACATCTATTCGTCGTACAAGAGTTGTTTAGTGCATTTTATTTTTTTATGTGATTGGCAGGCTATTGCACGAAACGAAATTTACCTAATACGCACTCTCGGACAGCAGCGGCGGATTCTCTTGTTAGCGAACAAAAAAAAACTTACTCTTCTTCCCTGGTTCGGAGAAATGATACTTCGGGTCGTAGTATGTCCATTTTTATCATCCACATTGATTTGTGATTGAAATGCAAATACATTTCATGTATCAAAAGGGGAAAAAGAAATAGCCAATATATGTTCCAAACATTTATTACATAAATTGATGACGGTTTACATTTGGCCACAGTGACCGTCCACATTGCTCATATTATGATTGCATTTATTTGCATCATGTACTACTAATTTACAGATTTGCAAAAGCTCCTAGGTAGACGTGATCATGATAAACAAACAAGCAAATTTCACCGTAATTTTTCATGGTTCTTGAGTGGAAGCCAACCAAGAATACTGGCATTAAACTAATGGCCTTTCACATTCAGAGATAGTGAACTTTCACCTACCTCACATAAAGTTTAATAATATATTACAACCAAATTAAAAAAAAAAGTTACATGATTGCTAGGTAGACATGATCGTAATACATGAGAAAAATCTTTCTTTCTCTTTTACCAAGTCTCATGACAAAAATCAGAAAGTGGCTAAATACCAAAGCGCAGGATCATTTTTTAGTCCAGAACCACTAATAACATCGAGGTTAAATTTATATCTTTCAATTCTAAATCCCCACCTTTGGTGCACGATGATTTATGTTTATTGTATTAAAACTTAAGGAGAATTGTAGTTTTAGTCCCCAATGTATTACCCATGTGCGGAATTGATCCTCAATCTATTTCAAAAAGTAAATTTGGTCCCTAATTTATCCAATTTTGCGTAAAATTGGACAATTAACAGATTCCTTCCAATTGAGTAACGGAATTTGGCGCGTGCAATGCACTCACTGTACCAGAACGTTCAAGTGGTTCCAATTTTGCTGGCCCCTGCAACGGGGCAAAAAGGAAATAAGAAAGAAGAATTGGAAGGAGGAGGGTATATAGCAGGCGGGAGTAATCAGAGAAAAAAGAACCACACACTAAGTGTACTAATATTCAAAGCATCCATTATGAAATCTTTGCTCGACATATAAATTGAGATGAGAAGGCGGTCACCTTGCTCTCAAGAATTCTGTAACGTTGGCTTCCAGTTCCGGACCGGAGAGAGGTGAGAAGGCGATCACCTTGCTCTCTTCCAAGTTAAACACAAGAAGGAGAAGCGGCCGAAGGAGAAAGAGGAGAAGAATAATTCAAGCCAACTTTGGTCAGTCCCATCTCAGAACTCACATACCATTCTCTCTTTTTTCTTTTTTTTTTTCGGCCTTTCTTTCTTTCTTTAGTGCAATTTTCCAAGAGCCCCTGAGTTCTTCTTCTGCAACAAGCAACATTGAAGAAGAAAAAGAAAATTTAATCAAGATGGTTGAAGGGGGAGTCTCAAAAGCCGGCAGAACTGAATTCACGGAGTGCTGGAGCACAATATGGAAGACACCCTACATCATGAGATTGGCCTTATCCACTGGAATTGGAGGTCTCCTCTTTGGTTATGACATAGGCAATCCAGAAAGCCACCCCACCCACCCCCCTCGTGCTTCATTCACAGAAGATTGCATCCCTTTTTATTCGCCTCTTGCAAGTTGCATCCCTAATTTGCTGCAGGAGTTATTTCCGGTGCCCTCCTTTACATTAGAGATGACTTCAAAGCTGTTGACGGGAAGACATGGCTCCAGGTACCACGACTTTCTTCCACTTTCCATCATCCTCTCTCAAGAATTTCTCATTGTTCAATTACTACTACTCCAGGTAAACTGTTCTTGTTCAAAAATTTTCAGGAGACAATTGTCAGCATGGCTGTTGCAGGAGCTATTCTTGGTGCTGCATTTGGCGAATGGATCAATGACAAATTCGGTCGCAAAATCTCCATTTTGGCCGCTGATATTCTGTTCTTTGTTGGAGCTATCGTTATGGCTGTTTCTCAAGCTCCTGGATGATCATTGTTGGGAGAATATTTGTTGGCTTAGGGGTTGGGATGGCATCCATGACTGAGCATCTTTACATTTCGGAAGCCTCACCCCACAGAATCAGAGGTGCTCTTGTTAGCACAAATGGTTTCTTAATTACCGGAGGCCAGTTTCTTTCCTATCTTATCAATTTGGCTTTCACCCATGTAAGAATTGGCCAACTTCTTGCTCCGTTGTTGTCCAATGCATAAAGAGAGAATCCGCTCTTTACTCGACTACATTTTTATCGCCTCAGTCTGCTTTTGCCTTTTGTCATTTGTGACTCCCCTTTGCCAAACAGGGTAAAGTTGACGAGGCCAAATCCATATTACAGAGGATTTATCCTACTGAGGAAGTTGAGGAGGAAATGCAGGCCCTGAAATCATCAGTTGATGAGGAAATGGCCCAACAAGGTTTTGTAGGAGAAGGCAGCTTGCTTTCAAAAGTAAGGCAAACCTTGAGTTATCTTGTTTTCTGGAGGGGACTATATGCTCGGATTACAGTTCAGGTGGCTCAGCAATTTGTTGGCATCAATACTGTCATGTATTATAGTCCAAGCATAAAATAGTTCGCTGGTTTTGCTTCAAACCGGACTGCTTTGGCACTGTCCCTCATCACATCTGGTCTCAACGCAATTGGGTCCATCATTAGTATGTGTTTTGTTGATAGATATGGAAGGAGAAGGCTTGTGATCACTTGGTGTGTGGTTCTTTTCTTTCTGATTCCTCCCGCCTGTTATATACCCTCATTCTACCAATTCCTCTTTCTTATTTCCTTTTTGCCCCGTTGCAGGGGACAGCAAAATTGGAACCACTTGCACGTTCTAGTACTCTGATAGCACGCGCCGCGTTCCGTTGCTCAATTGGAAGGAATCTGTCAATTGTCCAATTTTACGCAAAATTGGATAGATTAGGGATCAAACTTATTTGTTGAAATACATTGAGGACCAGTTCCATGCATGGATAATATATTGGGGACTAAAACTATAATTCTCCCTAAAACTTATCAAGAATATCATTAAGATAAAACTGAAAAGGTTGTAATTTAACCTCACCTTACCAATAACAAGTTGTATTAACTACAAGCTCGTGCAAGATGGACACCAGCAAAGTATAATACTATTTAGGGTGCGTTTGATAAAACTAAAATTTGAAAACTAAAATCTGATATTTGAAATTTGAATCCATTAATTTATTAAATTGTTAAGCATTAAATCAAATATATTTGAGTGTATATCATATTCAGTGATAAGTTATTCACTTATCACTTATTTTTTAAAGCAAATTTTGTCTAGAAAATTCAGTGACACTTAATTAATTTAAATATTTAATTTTTGATAATCAAATGCATTTTAATATATTAAGATTTAAATACATTAAGTATCAAGAAGGCGAGCTTAGCATAAATATCTTCTGTTCAATGTGACAAGCCACAAGGCAACAATTAGGATTAATTACAATATGCACCCCTCAACTATAATTCATTTTCACTTTGCACCCAAATTTATAAACTTTAGCACTTTACACTATTAATGTCTTGTACATCCCTTAAATCAAATTTTTTATTTTTTATTTATTTTTTTACCTTTTCACCCCTCCCTACACTCTTTCGGTCTTTCCACCCTGAACCGCCTAGTACTTCTCATTAGTTCAACTTAAAGATCTTAATTACATCTAATTTTCACTTGATTACTAAAATTCTCTCATTTATTTATTCAGGGCTAGAAAGCCCTTTCAGTCAATATTAGCTATCAAAATTTAATGATTTCCAATCAATTAGTCAATATGTTAGAAATTGATAGTATAAGATGCTTAAAAATGCTAAAATCATTAATCACGGTGCAATTTGCTAATCGGTTATAGTTAGAGGGTGCATATTGCAACAAACCACAATCATTGTGCAGAGTGCAGAGTGCAAACTGCTTATTGGTCGCGTGATTTCAATCTAGTTAAAGTAGCTGGTGACCTCAGTCAACGTTTTACAACTAGCTAAGACCCTCCATATGTTATATGCATTCATCAAAGGACCCTTCATTTCTTTAACCCAAAAAAGAAAAAAGGCACCCTTCATTTCGCCCGAAAAATCAAGAATCGGTGAGAGATGGAAACGGCTGTTGGGGTTGGAGTGCGATTCATCTTACAAAATGTGCTGCAGTTGATCCAAGACAATCGTAAACTGATAAGCAGTAATGATACCAAACTGGACGAACTGTGCAGTGACCTGGATCTCTTGAAGACCTTCATGGACAAGTACGGTGAAGAGCACTACGATAACGAGGTCCTCAGGAAGCTGGCGGGCGACTTCAGGCGTCTTGCCCGCGAAGTTGAAGATGTCCTAGAAACGCATATTGTTGACAAGTTAGTGTACACCAACAAGAACATATTCAAGAAAGCAGTAGGGGTCTTCGATCACCTGAACAATCTGAGGAATACTGGTAAGGACGTGCTGAACCTGAGTATGAAGATGAAGAAAGCAGAGGATGACAACAGAGGGATTGGCATCCCCACCTGGACAATGGAAGAGATCAAGAAAGATAATTCAACTTCTGAAGACAATAAGGTACTAGTTGATTGTCAAATAATACTAAATTGCAATTTACTTCAGCAATTCTAATGTTTGGAAATATCATATTTCAAGTTCCTTGGATGAAGAATTTGCAGCTTTTTTATCATTATTTATTTGCTTATTTTTTCAGTAGAGGGACGGGATTTAGAGAAGTGGGGAGGGGATGATGGATTTGAACTCAGAACCTCTCATTCTTTGGATTTCAACCTTATCTGTTAGACCAAGGTCTCCTCGGCTGTAGCGTTTATCATTTATCTTCTGTTTCGAACTAGCAGTTGCTTCTTTTCTAATTGAATTGCACCTTCAAAATGTTGAAGTGTTAATAATAAGAGTATTAGAATTGTTGCTAACAAATAAGTATCTGAACCCATTTGTCTTCTTGGCAGTTTGACCAAATTGATAGCTAAATCCAAGATTCTATGAATTGTATGTTTTAGGAAACAAGTTACAAACTTACAATCTTGACGTATATAGTAATTTTAATGGGAGCTCAATTATACCTGAACTCTTAATTGGGTCAAAAGCGGCAAAATAATAGCCCTTTGCTTATTGATTCATCACAAAGTTAAGGTGCAAAGCATCAAAGTCTCAATATTTCAAGGGTACAGAGGGTACTAGCCCGCCTTAATTTATTCTGATTCAACGTTGTGGTTTGCATTTTAGTCTGAACGAGATTTTCTTTACTTTCATGCTAATAGGCTGGTAGCAATCAAGAGGGAGACAGAATAATTGGATTTGATGATGCAGCTGATGATGTACTGGAACTTCTCGGTGGGAAAGAACTAGTTGAAAGCAAATCTGCAGTAGAGGAGCAAAGCAAGTGTGAGACAGGGCAACATAGCGAGTCAAAGCCACCAAGCACATCTAAGGCAGAGCTACATAATGCGTCAAAGCAGCTAGAAGTTGTTTCAATTCATGGCATGGTTGGTCTAGGAAAGACTACACTTGCAAGAAAGGTCTTGAATGACCCAAGAATAGAATATCAGTTTTTCACTCGTATATTTGTCAGTGTTTCGCAACAATATGACAAGAAAAAAGTGCTTCTTGGTATACTAAGATACTTTGACAAGAAAACTAGAGATCAAGATGTATCCGAGAATGATTTAGTTGCCGAGGTCGCAGAGAAATTGACAGGTAAGTATTTGATTGTCATGGATGATGTTTGGGACACAGAAGTATGGGATGATATCAAGGATGCATTTCCAGACAACAGCAAGGGTAGTAGGGTGTTAATAACTACTAGACGTGTGTCTGTGGCCAATTGTGCTAAAACAAGTAGTGAACCCTATCCATTGAGACTGATGAAACCAGAAGAGGCTGAAGAGTTATTGAGGACAAAGGTTTTCAAGGAAAACAAATGCCCACCAGAGGAACTGCAATTGCTTGAAACAAAAATTCTGGATAAATGTGCTGGGCTACCACTAGCAGTCGTGGTAACAGCAGGTATTCTTAAGATTCATGCAAAAGATGCAAAGTGGTGGGAGGATGTGCATCTTGGTGTGGCTCAGTTTGTTGGTGATGACCAGAAAAAAATTGGTCAAAACCAAAAGAATATCGATGATTTAATAAGGAGGAGTTATGATAACTTGCCTCATATGCTCAAAGCATGTTTTCTATACCTTGGTGTCTTCCCTGAAGATATGGAGATTCAAGTGTCAAAACTGTTGCAACTATGGATTGCTGAAACATTCATTCTGCAATATGAGACAGCAAGCCTGGAGAGAATAGCAGAACGATGTTTAGAGGAATTGGTTGACAGGAATTTAGTGATGGTGGGACAGAGAACTTTAAGTGGTCGGATTAAGACGTGTCGGCTCCATGACACGCTGCGTGACTTCTGCAGGAAGACAGCCAAAGCAGAAGAACTTTTCCAAGTAATTCATGGTATGGGTGCCACTTCATCTTCCAGTCATCGCCTTTGCTGCATTAACTCTCACTTCTTGCGGTATATTTCGGATTGTGAAAAACAGAAACAGCATGGTGAGAAAGTCCGATCTTTCTTGAGCTTTGGCCTGGATGAAACTACATTGGACAAAGATCTCTGCCCAATTTCAAGCGTATTTAAGCCCTTCAAACTAGTCCGAGTGTTGGATATTTTATCCATCAAGCTTCCCTATAAACGTTTTCCCACCAAATTACTTGAACTTGTTCTTCTAAAGTTTATTGCCATCTATTGCGAACTGCACACCCTTCCAAGTAGAATGTCTGCCTTGACCAACTTGGAAACACTTATCGTTCACACAACATTCCCCACCCTAAAAATAGAAGCGGACATTTGGGAGATGACAAAGCTAAGGCATCTGCATACTAATACCACAACATGCTTGCCTAAGTGTAAGAAGCAATCCTCTGGCAGCGAAAACCTACAGACTTTGTCTACTGTTTCACCTGAAAGTCTTAAGAATGAAGTGTTTGGAAGGACTAAGAAACTCAGGAAGCTTGGTATACGCGGGAATTTAGGCACTCTTGTGGAGGCCAATGGTGAGTCTAGTTTGTTTCAGAGTCATTGCAAGCTAGACTCCCTTGAAACTCTGAAGTTACATCATGATACTGATGATGGAAACCAGAGGCAGCTTGTCCTTCCTCAACCACACAAATTTCCAAGAACTCTAACAAGGTTGAGTCTGCATAACACAAGGCTACATTGGGAAGTTCATATGCCTATACTTGGAAAGCTTCGGTATCTTGAGGTTCTCAAGTTGAAGGACAATGCTTTTGTGGGGAAGGATTGGCGCACAGAAGAAGGAGGTTTTCATTCTCTAAAAGTTTTGTTCATTGGAGCTACAGATTTAGAGTGTTGGTTGGCTAAAGCCACTAATTTCCCAGAACTCAGATACCTTATCCTCAAGCACTGCAGAACACTTATACAGATCCCACCTGACTTTGTCCACATGAAGAACCTGGAGAAGATTAACCTGGAACGTACGAATGCTAAGCTAGTTTCATCTGCCAGGAGAATTTTTTCACAACGATCAAAAATGCTTGGACTGCAAAAGGCTAACGAAACTAAACCGATTAAGCTCATTGTTTATCCTCCAGAATAGTGATGGCCAAGCAAACACGCTCATCAAGTACTTCTTTGACAGGATAGTCAAACCCTTCTGACTTCCAGTCCCTGAATCCATCTTTTAATGCTTCATCTTGCAAGAAACTTAAAGAATGCTTTTTTGCGGGATTTCATGCTCACTTGCTTTTGTCTTTTGCTCCTCCAAATGAATTCATCAAATGGAAACGTTGAAGCTTCTGTCTCTCGTTGTTTTCTTCTCTGTTCTGCATTGATAAAGCCTAGTTACCTAGCTCTAGCTCCACGCAACAACATTCAACTGGCATAAGCTCCTTGCATTGCTTTGTTTTAGTGCCTTTTGACTTTGCTCAAATACTCCTTTGAGCAAAGTTTATCTGTGATGAACACAAGGCCACAGGTCTCTTGGCCAATCTAGTACTGAGAAACAAGGTGATCAAAGGTATTATGTTTGTGCTAGGTAACTCAGCTGGATCAAATCTAGAGCCATGTATTTCCTTTTGTTGAAAGGTCAGGTTTTCACCTCTTCATCTTGTTGCCTTGTTTTTGAAGTCTTGGATGAGTCTTGCTGTAATGTACGTTTGAATGTGACCATTTATTTGCTTTCAGTTTTGTAATTCAAGAACTCCTAAAATTAAGATTCTATACTTAAATTGCGATGAAAATTGGATTTTTGTTGCATTTTGGCACTTGGCCCGTGAACCATTTGATCATCATATCAGATTTTCTTGCAGACACAAACCTGATAACTGCAGGTGAACTGACATGGTTCCAAAGTAGAAATGCTAGAATGACGTGGGGTTCTGAGTCAACTCCAATCATATTGTGATGCCCCCTGAAAAATATTCATGTACCGTGTTCGAGTTCAGAAGAGGAATCTTAATAGGAATACTCCTTTCTGTTGGATATTGGTGATTTTGATAGCCTTAACTATAGGTGGCAAACCAACCCACTTAACTAAATTTACCCATGTCTGTCCATGAATAGATGGGTATGGGTATCTTAAATTTTTGTATATGGGTATAAATGGGTTACCTAATAATACCCGATAATACCCATTTAATAAATGGGTATTATTGGGTAACCCATCAAATTTAATTAACCCATTTAGAATTCTCTTCCCCCAAATCTCTTCTCTTCTCCACCTATTTTTTTTTTCAAAATTTTCATTTTGTCATGATGTTAACTACTTTTGTTTCATTATTATTATTATTTGTTGGTTTTATCTTATTATTTTATTTTATCTTAATTTGTTAACTTGCTCATTTTTCAGCATTACCAATTTATGATAAATTTTAGGCTATTTTCTTATCTTTCTAAAATGTAATTTTAAATTTATATATGAAAATAAACAAACCCATTTTATATTAACTTTTATAGTACCTAGTTCAAATTTTTATATCCTTATTATTCTATTATTAAATAATATGTAATTTTGCTTCATAAAGTATAAATGGAAAAAAATTGGAAATTAGGCTTATTGAGCATTACAAGTAAATATTTAAAATTAATGATGGATATAAAGAGCGGTATAAATTGATAACTTAGTTTGCAAAAATGAATTTAAATGAGTTTATAAAAAATTAATATAAATGGGTAATTGGATTACCCAATTCATTTTTTGACTTACCCATTTATACCCATCTAATTTGATGGGTATAAATGGATTGATTCATTTATACCCATTACCCATTTTACCCAACTCAAATTCGTCCAAGTCATCCATTTTGACACCTCTAGTTAACCTGGGGAACAAGCACGAATCCTGTTTATGGGTAAATTTTAGATGACTGGGATGCATGCTACATGTTTGTCAAAATGTGTAAGAGATGACCAGAACGAACCTTCTTGTTATGTTTTACATATTTGTCATCCCGCATAGACAACAAATGATACATTGCTTATGTTTAGATCCACCCCTAGCTCCATTTTCGTTCGTCTTCCTTTCTGCATATCATTTTTTGTTTTGCTTTCATGTAGCTTTAATCATCTCATTGCCCACTTAAAAAAAATTAGTCCCAAACGGTACTGGCGGAGCCACATGTTTGTGAATGTGGGCGATTGCCTTCCCCTACCCCACCCCAAAAAGGAAAAACAGCCTTCAAAACTAAAAAATTAGACTTACAAGTTTCTAAGATTTTCCAATTTATCCCACATTTGCACCTCCCAAGTTTTGTAAAATTTCCTCTTACTTTCATATTGCCCCCCTCAAAAAAATAGTTTTTAAAAAAAGTTTCATTATGCTTTTTTTTCAAAAGTAAAAATTGCAACTTTAACAAAAAAGAAATTGAAGAATTTTGAAATAAAGCACAATCAAATTAATATAACCTTTGTCTAATTTTTGTTTTGTATGATAATAATAAAAATTGAAGCTACATATTATTGAGCGAAGTGATTACTGCCCTCGTACTCGTATGGTCTTCAATCTGCCACTGATTTGTAATACTTTTGATCTTGGAGGTCCTCTAGTATATACATTATAGGCAGTAGAAAAGGTGGGACCATAATATGTTTATGCATCTACTTTTAAGCAATATATGAGAACATAGAACTAGCACATCTATTAATAGAGTGTGTTTGGATAGGAGATTTTTGAGATAATTTTTGTAACATACATACGTGAGATTAAAAAATGGTTAAAAAATGTGTTGATTATGTAAGGAAGTCAATATGTGCAAATGAGGTGTAAATAATATGCAACCATTTTAAGTGCTTCTAATGAATGTGATTGGAAAGGTTCTTGTTCACGTGACTCTTATGGATCAATCCAAACAGGGTTTCTTTGTTGCTTTGGTTTGGTGGTTGATGAAAGCTCTTATTATTAAAACCAAACAGGCTTTTTCTGCTGCTTGGATCTGGTTATTGACGAAAGCTCGGGCGCCGTTGGGATTAGCTGTTTTTTAAGGTATTTTTAAAAATTTTTACTGTAGCAGAGTTTTTAGAGTATATTTTGGGATATTTTTAGAAAATATTTTGAAATATTTAGAATAGTAGAGTTTTTAAAATATATTTTGGGATATTTTTTAAACATTTAAAAAAATTTAGACTACTTTTTATAGAACCTTTTAGAATACTTTTTAAAATTTTTAATAATATTTGAAAAACTAATTTTTGAAAAATAGAAGGATCCAAACTAATTTTTGAAAAACTTATTGTAGGGAAACGAAATTGAAGAAGAATCAAGAAAAAAAATAAGTGTCACATTTGTCTGTGATGATTGGACAGCTAGATTTAAATATCTTTGTTGTTCGATGTTAAAAATTAGTTTGCTAAGTGTTCCACAGATTAAAAGAACAAAATTGGATACACCATCTATTTTGCATGAAGTCAAGGAGACAAGTTATTTAACGTAGGCCATGGGTCTTCTGTTACATATTAATATTTAACGTGCGCTGTGATACATTGACATGTGTCCTTTCTAAGAGTTTAATTTAATTATGAGTATAATTATGATAATCTAAAAAGAATATATGTCAACGTATTAAAGTATGTAATATGAATGTTACACCCCATTGTATAATAGAAAACATGTTACCCATTCCATCATCGTCAATGTGCTCAATTAAAAGAGTTTGAAGAGATAGAACTCATTGGCACGTACTCCACACGCTATAATTATGGGGCATGTTCGTCGCTCAGCACATAAAACAATGTAACCCACCAAAAAATATTTTAAAAAAAATAGTGAATTCTCCATGCTTCCTTGCTTTTCCTCGGTTCTTTCATCAAATAGGTTGCAAGAGTTTGCGGTTTTCCAGCAAAAAGAATTCGAGCAAAGGTACCCTGTTGTCTCCTGCACACTGGATCAATTCTTGTGCATTTGATTATCTTCACAGTGAATTATACGTAAAAAAGAAATTTTATATTAGCATTCTACACACAAAAAAATATTTTACCGATAGGATAATTTGAAATTGGTTTTTTACAATGTAAAGCTATTTTGTCTTCTTTATTTAAATTTTGAGCGATGGATTGGGTGTACAAATCAATATAATGAGATTTCTAAAATTACATGGCAAATCCTTGTGTGGCTGGAGTATTTAAGGCATGGTTTGGGTTGAAAGAGAGTAGAGCTTTAGATGAAAGTTGTTTCTACCATTGTTATTAAACTCGGCACGCCCAACTATTCAACCAGTCAACCCAATGAACCGGCAATTGAGCCGGATCGAGTTGTCAATTAGATCGTTTATGTATTGAAACCTTTAACTTTTCAATGGACTGGCGGTTCAACTGGTCAATCTGGTGAATCGGCCAGTTTTACGAAGAACTCGGTCTACATGTTGTCAAGGGAAAAATTTTGTGAAGATGCTAAAATGAAAATTCGAACACGGGACCTCATGCACAAAAGAAAAATACAATCATCGATGGGCCAACCACCCATTTGTTGATTATTTTGTCCTTCGTATATTATATATTAAACTTTTATTCTTATTTTACTTCTCCAAAACAAAATTTATTTGGAATCTTTTAATAACATTTTATTATTCCCCAAACTCTATAAATTATGAAATTGACTTAAAAAATAACATATTATACAATTTATTTTAAAGGCAAATATCATTCTTAATAAAATTTTACACTTAAAGTTCATAAATAAACTAGATAATTACACTTAGATAAAATTTTATACTTGAAATTTGGTGGATTACTAATTAAATTTAGGTTGTTAATTCTTATAACAATTAATGATTCTATGATAAATTAGACTAATCAAATATTTATTATGGCATAAAAAATTATGAGACATAATATTTAAATATATTTAATGACCCACCGGTTGAATCATTCACTCATTGGTTGAATCAGTAAACCGTTCACCCACTTCTTTCACCGGGTTCCTCCCCGGATTTAATAACTATGGTTTCTACCCATTTTGTTTGGATTAAACATGGAAGGAAAATTAAGGAAATACTGAATTTTTGTTTAGATTGAAGATGGAAAATAAATGAAAGGAAAAAGATTACCTATTTTATAACTCAATTTAGCACTTAAACTTAATGAATTCAGATTTTAAAATGTTTAGTTGCGTTTGATAACCAAAAATAGAACATCTGAATTAATTAAGTGACACTAAAATTTCTAAGTAAAACTTGGTTCAAAAAATAAGTGATAACCTATTCACTTATCCACTTAATATGACATACACTCAAATGTATCAAATTTAATAGTTAACTATTTAATAACTTAATGAATTCAAACTTCAAACTTTAGATTTTAAATTTCAATTTTCAAAATTTAATTTTATCAAATGCACTGTTAATTGACTTGTGTATGCTTCTTAGTATATGGAATATAGCTCAAAAAATGTATACTTAATATGAAAATTGCTTCTAACCTCCAATCCTTTTTTTTTTTTTATGAATATACTAAAAATATGTTTTAAATGCTTAATTTAATCAAGTCCTTTTATTCCATCAGAATTTACATACTAGAGTAAGTAGGATGCTAGATATCCTTTCACCAAACAATGGGTTCGTTTGAATTAGCTGTTTTTAGAGGTGTTTTCAAAATATTTTACTGTAGTAATATATATGAAAAACTTTTACTGTAGATTTTTTTGTGGTGTTTTTAAAGGTGTTTTTGAAATATATTTTGGGGTATTTTTAAAGTTTAAAAAATTTTTAGTATATCTTTTAAAAAATTAATACTACCACTCACCACCACTACCCATCACCCTCGCCACCCAGTCCCTCCTCCTCTCTCTTCCCCCTCCCTTTCCCTCCTCCTCCCCCCCTTTCTTTCTCCTTCATCCTCCCTTCCCCTTCCCTTTTCCGCCACAACCTTGCCTCTCCCCTCCTCACCCTTCCCAAGGTGTCGCGGGGGGAGAATCTCAGGGAGGAACAGAGTTGTGGCGGGAAATGGGAAGGGAAGGAAGGGATGAGGAAAAAGAGGGAGGGAGAAGAGACAGGAGGAAGGAGGGAGTGGTGGCAGTGGTGGTGGACAGCGGTGATAGTGGATGGGAGTGATAGATGGGAAAAAGAAAATGGTGTATATTTAATTTTTTAATTTTTTTGTATATTTGGAGCTATTTTTAATATATTGTGTAGATGTGATTTTTTTTATTTGTTTTTGTTTGTGTATTACTATAGCATTAAATATGAAAAACTTGTTGTTCAAAAAATGGAGAATCCAAACAAAGCCTTACTGTAGCAGTGTATATGAAAAATTTTTTATTGTAGATGTTTTACGTGATGTTATTTGAGGTATTTTTTGGATATATTTTAAGATATTTTTAAAGTTTAAAAATTTTCGTGGTATTTTTTAAAATTACCACCGCCACCACTGCCATCCCATCCTTTCTCCTCCCTCTCTTTCTTCCTTCTCTTCCCATCCTTTTTCTCCCTTTCTTTTCTCCCCTCCTCCCTTTTTCCGCCACATCTCATCCCTACCCTTCCCCCCCTCCCATCTAGTTGAAAACCAACCAAGGCCTCTAGTCACGACATCGCGACTAGATCGCAACCTCTGGTCGAGGCCAGATTTGTGGGGAAGGAGAGGGGTGGGGTGTGGCGGGAAAGGGGAGAGGAAGGAGAAGGGAGGAGGAAGAGAGAGGGAGGGGGAGGAAAGAGGAGAAAAGAGGGGATGGTGGCGGCGGCGGTGGTAGGTGATGATGATAGATGGAAAAAGAAAATAATGTAAATTTTCTTTTATATACTTGAAATTATTTTTGATATATTGTATGGATATAGTGTTTTTTTGAGTTGTTTTTGTTTGTATGTTACTGTAATATTGTATATGAAAAACTTGTTTTTCAAAAAATGAGAAATCCAAAAGGAGCCCTTTGGTTGCAAAAATAAAAAGAGAAAGAAAAAAATTGTTTTTTTAAGAATACCTTTTCAATTTCTCAATTTATTACTAAGGTTGCAATTGTGCTTGAATAGCAAATGAAATATTTAAGTTGGATTGAATTTACCATATAGTCCACAATTTATTGAACTATCCGTAAATACTATGACTTTGAGTTACTTATAACAAACTAGTTTATCTTGTGTATATAGTGCATAGATTATCATCCTTTGAGACATTTCATATATACAAAAAGTGATATTTAAATTCAAATTCAAATTAAGTGACATATATTTAAGGGTGAAATATATATACTGTTAATGTATATAAAATTAATTCATAACGTAAATGATTTCTCTGTACCTGGTCTTTGTGTCAAATATTGAAAGAAAGTGTGATAGTCACTTATTAAACTATTGTACTCTGCATCTACTGATAGATCCAAAGAGTGCTGCGTCTATTGTGATGTACAAAAATAAATGAAACTGACAGAGGCTGCTAATTTTTTTTTTTAAATTGAGAGGAAGACTTCAAATCTTAAAGGCAAAGAAAATGAAGGATTTAAAATTCAAATTAAGAACCACATAATCACTTGACTAATGTACCTACTAACTATAAGTTGGATTTTTGAAATAGAGGCCACTAACTTCATAAAGCCCATGTGGCTTTGTCTGCCGAGGCCTGTGAGTGTTACCATTACTAGTCATATGTTATGAAATAATTAAATATTATGGATATCTATCACGTTTATCTCATCTCCTAAATAGTGACAAGCCTTTCACATTTTTCGAAGTGAAAAAAGTCTCATAACTTTTGAAATGATAGAGGTGACATGACTTTTAATAAGGCTATTACAATTTTCGATAAATCTGCACGACTGTCGATAAAGCTATCATGTCTTATGAGAAGATTGTATCACCATCTTGAAGAAGAAGAAGTAAATTGTTGTACTTTCCCCCCATAAATAGAGGTCAATCCTCTCTTGTATAGAAAACTGAAGTTTCATTTGAGTAAATGAAAAAATAGTTCTTTTCTTACTTTTCTCTTCTCTTGATCTCTTTAATTTTCTTGTATTTCTTAGCATATTGCCAACCATATAAATAGCTCAAATCCTATATCATATTAGCATTAGTTTCATAACATCATAGCTCCTTTTTTTTTTTTTTGAAGGAACTAGTCATAGTATTTAATCCCATGTGACCACAATCACAAAACAAACAATGAAACTTATCTTAATAAATAGAAATAAGACACGTGTCATTTATATAATACATGAACTTGGTTTAATTTTTTTACAACTTTTACATAGTTGTGAAGACTACAACATTCTTTATTGTGAAACTAATAATATAAATTACTAACGTATGGATTGAAATAGTAGAGTGAGAAGCGGGGAGAGAGAATAAAGAACTATAGTATTATTATATTTACTGATCAAAGTTCTTCCAGATTACAAATGAAGTAGAATTCACCCCTATTTATAGTAGATCCAAGATCAAAGGTACATGAACCCAATTAAATACCAAAACATGAATTTAGTACCTTAAGTACATCCATAAATGGGTTCATTCAATGTACCAATGAACCTAGAGAGAATACATGTATTTTCGTTCTTGAGAATATAAACGGACATCCACATCTTATAATTATTTCATAACACTCTCCTTTGGATGTCCATTACACAAAGAATATGCCTTGTTAAAACTTTACTAGGGAAAAATTCAGTGGGACAAAAATTCTAGTGAAGGAAAAAGAGTACAATATTCTTATGTAATAATATCTCCCCTTAATGCAAACATTATTTGAGATCTTTTAGCCAACGCATTCCAATATTCTTCACCAATTTCTCAAATGTAGCAGTCAGCAACGCCTTGGTAAAAAATCTGCCAAAGTATTATCTGATCGGATTAGTAGCACATCAATCTCACCATTTTTCTGCAAATCATGAGTAAATAAGAAATTTGGTGAAATGTGTTTCGTCCTATCTCTTTTAATATATCCTCCTTTTAATTGAACTATACAAAATGCATTATTTTCATATAAAATTGTTGGAGGATTTTCCTTCTCGGAGGATAACCCACAACTCTTCCGGATGTAGTGGGTCATTGATCTTAACCAAACGCATTCTCGACTGGCTTCATAAATTGCTATTATTTCAGCATGATTTGATGAAGTGGCAGTTAAGGATTGTGTTGTAGAACGCCAAGAAATGGCTGTATCGTCACAAGTAAAGAGATAGCCAGTCTGAGATCGTGCTTTATGTGGGTCAGATAAATACCCAGTATCAACATATCCAAGCAATTTAGGTTTGGATTTATTTGAATAAAACAAACCAAGATCAATTGTTCCTTGGAAATAACGAAAAATGTGTTTAATACCATTTCAATGTCGTCTTGTAGGCGAGGAACTAAATCTTACTAATATATTCACAGCAAATGATATAGCTAATCTTGTACAATTAGCAAGATATATTAGCGCACCAATTGCACTGATATATGGTACTTTAGGACCAAGTATCTCTTCATATTTCTCTCGTGACCTAAATGGAATTTTATTAGGATCTAGTGATCTGACGATCGTTGGAGTACTTAATGTATGTGTTTTATCCATACATAACAGTTTTAATACCTTCTGGGTATAAGCATTTTGGTGGATAAAATTTTCACCTTCTAAATGCTCAATTTGTAAATCAAGCCAGAATTTTGTCTTTTTCAAAATCTTTGATCTCAAATTTATTTTTCAAATATTCGACAGCCTTTTGGATCTTTTCAGGAGTTCCAATCAAATTGAGATCATCAACATATATAACAATTATCATAAAATTTGACTCATTTTTCTTGATAAAAACACATGAACATATTGGGTCATTGGTATAACTTTTTTTAGTTAAGCATTCATTAAGGTGGTTATACCACATACGTCCAGATTGGTTGAACCCATACAAAGACCTTTGTAATTTAATAGAATACATATCTCTAGGATTTGATTTACATGCTTTGGGTATGTTGAATCCTTCAGGGATTCTCATGTAAATATCATTTTCAAGATTTTCATACAAATAAGCAATGACAACGTCCATCAGATACATATCTAGTTTTTCATGCACTACAAAACTCATAAGATACCTAAATGTGATCGTATGCACTACAGGTGAATACGTTTCATCATAATCAAATCCAAACTTTTATGAAAAACCTTGGGCTACAAGTCTTGCGTTATATCTCACAATTTCATTCTTTTCATTCCTTTTCCTTACAAACACCCATTTATATCCAATAGGCTTTACATCTTCAGGTGTTTGGACTGCATGTTCAAAAACTTTTCTTTTAGTCAATGAATCTAATTCAGATTGTATTGCATCTTTTCATTTTAGCCAATTATTTATATGCCGACATTCATCAACCGATCTATGCTCATGATCCTCGTCATCTATCATAATATCAAGTGCTACATTATATGTAGAAGTACTATCAACAATTATTTCTCTTCGGTACCAACTTTTTTTTTGTAGTGACAAACTTTATTAAATTTTCTATAATTTCATTCTCTTCAAGAGTCGGTTCTTCGGGAGGTTGAATTTTGTCACTAATTATTGATTCATTTGATCCTCTTTTTTTTCTAGAATTTTTATCTTTGGAACCAAGTGGTCTCCCACGCTTCAGGCGTACTTTAGATTCATTAGCGTTTGTGATTTGTCTTTCATGAACATTTATTTTAATCGGAGCATTTTTAGCAGGATTATGTGATTTGGTAACTCTTCTGGAGTCATTAAATACATCCGGCAATTGATTTGCAATATTTTGCAAATGGATGATCTTTTAAATTTCTAATTCACATTCTTTAGTACGAGAATCTAGGAAATTCAATAAAAATTTTTAAATGATTTCCTTTATCGGGATTTTCTTTTTCGGTTGATCTTTTTCTCCCCCTAATATCGGGAAATGTGATTCATCAAAATGACAATCTACAAATCTTGCAATAAATAAATCACCTGTCAATGGCTCAATATACTTATCTATAGAAGGTGATTCATACCCGATATATATTCTCAATTTTCTTTGAGGGTCCAATTTACGATGTTGGGGCAGTGTAATAGGAACATAAACCGCACAACCAAATATTCGTAAATGAGAAATATTGGGTTGAGAACCAAATACTAATTGTAGGGGAGAATAATTATGATAACTAGTCGGCGTAATTCTCATAAGTGTTGCTGCATGTAATATAGCATGTCTCCAATAAGATAAAGAAAGTTTAGACCTCATTAACAATGGCCTAGCAATTAATTGTAGCCTTTTAATAAATGACTCGGTTCGACCATTTTTTGTGTAAACATAAGCTATAGGATGTTCAACAATTATTCCAATGGACATGCAATACTCGTCAAAAGCATGTGACGAATATTCACCAGCATTATCTAGATGAATTCTTTTAATTGAATAATCATGAAACTGTGCTCATAATTTAATTATATGAGCAAGTAATCTCGCAAACGCTAGATTGCGAGTAGATAACAAACATATATGTGACCATTTAGTTGATGCATCAATTAGCACCATAAAATATCGAAATGGTCCATATGGTAGATCTACATGTTTACATATATTACCATGAATTCGTTCTAGAAATGTGAGAGATTCAGTCCCAACTTTACCCGGTGATGGTCTAACAGTTAATTTTTCTTGAAAACAAACAATACAGGAGAATTCATTTGATTTTAATACTTTTTGATTTCTCAATGAGTGGCCATGTGAATTCTCAATTATTCATCTCATCATTATAGATCCAGGATGTCCGAAACGATCATGCCAAATCATAAAATCATTGGGATTAGTAAACTTCTGGTCTGCTAGGTGATGAATTTCAACGCACTTATTTGTGCATAATATAAGTCAGAAGAAAGTGAAGGTAATTTTTCTAATACACAATTTTCCCCAGAAATGGTATTTGTAATTAATAAAAATTCATCATTTATCTCATTCATTGTCTCAATGTGATATCCATTTTGGCGGATATCTCTAAAATTCAATAAATTTTTTCGAGACTTGGGAGAGAGTTGATAACAGCTCGAGTAGGGACCGACCAATGTCAAGTAAAGAGCTAGTGGTTCCGCGAGGTCCAATTACAAGGAGTCGGGCTAAGAAACTTCAAGAGGCTATGCAAGCCCTAGTCCATCAAGTTCAAGTGCAAGATGGAGGGTCAAGTGAAGCTCAAGGGCTCATAGCTGATGATCTTAAACTTTGTACACTTGTTCAAGTGATTGAAGCCGAAAATAAAGAAACTTAGTTCTATTTAAGGTTGTTGTTAACTCGGCCAATCATTGTTCCATTATGGTCGAATGATTTTGTTATATTTCCTAATTTATTTAAGTTAGTTTTGAGTCTTCAATTCAGGCAGCTTAAGCTTTAGGGTTTCTTTGTAAAGGCTATAAATAGCCTTTCTTCTCAAAGAGATAAACAATCAGAATTTTACTCTCTTTTTTCACTTGTGTGATAACAACTCTCTTTCTAAGAGATTCTTCTTTGAATACTTGAGAATTTATTTGAGTGTTCATTGGACTTATCAATCAAGAATCACACTTGATTGTGGCGTCTTCTACCTTGTTCCTAGATTCACTTATTCAAATTCTTGTGGGTTGAGATTAATTTTAAGGTTCGCAAGTTTGCTTGTCTAGTGGAGTTAAGGAATTCCGCCCTTAATTTGATTTCATCGTCTAGATCCGGGACTAATGGGATAGGAGTTCAGGCCTTCTTGGTGGGTTCGTATCAGCTGGTATTAGAGTTAGTTGACGAATCAAGTATATCCAGTTGAGTCGAGTAAGTTTTTTTTTTTCTTTCGCGTGTCTTGCCAAATCTGCCGTCCTTGTTGTGTCTTCCAAATATCCATCGTGTCTTGTCCTTTGTGTCTTACCATGTCAAATATTGTCCTTAGGTAATTGTGCAAATCTGAATCTGGTTGCTGGTTTTTTTCTTTTTCTCGTTAGTTGTTCACTCATTCGATATATCCTTGCCGTTTATGTTTGTTTAATCCGCACCTTGTGATTGTCCAAGTCGTTATTGCATCGCGTCTTATTGTCGTTTGTGGCTGTCCGAAGTCTTGTCCTTGCATCAAACCTGGAGTGTAGAATCTCCCTCTTGTCCTTGTGTTTATTTGTTAGTAGTCGTCTAGGGTCAAAAAAAAAACTCAGGCCGAATCTATTTTGCAATTTTTGGAAACCTTAAAAGGCTTACCTTTGTTCTGGAAAATCTTGATTTCTTGGTTTATTTCTTGATGAATCTCGAAAGTCTTTATATAAATTGCTGTGGGGTTCACCAAATTTTGGTGGTAGTCTCGATTGGCACAAGTATCAATCCACTCTTGCTCTTGAAATCTTGAAGCCAGGGCTGACCACCGCTTGAACCAAGCTCTTGTTGTGCGGCTGCCTTGAAAACTTGCTGTCTTGGACACAAGGCAGCCTTGGAACTTGCGATTGTCTTGCCCAATCATTGAAACCTTGCTCACAAGGCTGACCACCGCTTGAGGCATTGAAACCATTGTCAAAAGAAAATAAAAAAAAACAAGGGTTCTTGAAACCAGTTCTTGTCTCTGGCAACTTGATTAGCGGCTGACCCAACCTATTCTTGCCACTTGAGTCCGATCCGAATTACAAAAAAAAAAAAAAACAAAACAAAAAAGGAAAAAAAAAAAGAAAGAAAGGCAGATTCAGATCAAGCAGTTGCTTGGGCTTGGGAATCCTAGCTGGTTCGGATTTGTAAACCAATTCCAACCGCCACTAAATATTACCAATTTCAAACCTTTCCAAAAACTATTGTAGCCACCATCCTTGCTTCCAAACTCCAGGGAAATTTGTAGGAATTCCTCCAAGAACAAATCAGCCTTGCAAGAGGGTAGAGTCCCTTCTAGGATCCCAAACTTCGGAAAACTCGCCTTAGTTCTTGTCGGCCCCTTGTGTTTCAATCACCCCACATTTCTTCTTTGCCTTCCGTTCGTGTCTTCCTTCAATTGCTTAAATTGTCCGAGTCTTTCTTAATTTCTTTCTTGGACAAAAAAAGAAAATTTCTCTCAATTGCAAGTGAACCACTCCTCTATACCACATTCTTGTGAGATCATTGGTGGTAAGTCCTTAAATTTCTTGAGAAAATTCTGATTTCTTCAAGAAAGGAAATCAAGGGTTTAGAGAGTTGCGTGGCGAGATCATTAGAGTGATTTAAAAACATTCGAGTGAAACACGAGTGTGAGTGAAAATACGTGAGGGAGCGTGTGAGGTACTTTACTTGTTTGCTACTAACCATTTTGCAGGAACACCATGGCTCAAGAAGAGGAATTAACCATTACTCAATTAGCCTTTCAAATGAAGGCTATGTTTGGAGACCAAGAGCAGAAATTGCGCCGAACCATTGAGGAAATACATGAGCGCATAGATAACATGGAGGGATCGAAAAGTGTATTCAATACAACTCGAGCAAGACATCAAGTGGTTAAGTCCAATGGTTCTAATGGTGAGATTGATTTTGGGGAAGAAAGGGGCGGCCGAGACTATGAACACCCTCCAAGGAGAAACCAAACTGAATTGGTACGTGAGGATGACATCTCTAAAGGAATTAAATTAATCATTCCTTCTTTTCAGGGCAAGGCAGATCCCGATGCATACCTAGAATAGGAGAGTCGAATGGAGAAGCTCTTTGATTGCCACCACTACACGGAGAACCAAAAGGTGAAGCTAGCAGTCCTAGAGTTCACCAACTATGCCTCCACTTGGTGGGATCAACTCCGCATGAGGCAAAGGAGGAATGAAGGGTCCGTGATCACTATTTGGAATGAACTCAAAAGGGTCATGCGACAAAGGTTCATACCTATCTACTACCATAGAGATTTGCACCACAAACTGCAAACTCTAACTCAAGGTAGCATGTCGGTTGAAGAGTACTATAAGGAGATGGAGATGACCATGATTAAAGCTGATGTACGTGAAGACCCCGAGGCTACTATGGCATGATTCGTGCGAGGGTTGAAGCCCGAAATTGTTGATATTGTGGAGCTTCAACACTACCTTGAAATTCATGAGTTATTGGACAAAACAATCAAGGTGGAAAGGAGGTTCAAGAGGAGGGGTAACAATCAACCAAACATTAACCTCCAAGGGGAAAATTGGCGAAATTAACCACCAAAGAAAGAGGAGAGAAGATCGGAACCTTCCAATTGGAACAAGCCAGCCATGGCTTCACATGGTCTCTCCAAGCCCGGTGCAAATCCCTCAAAGCCGAATGGAGCTCCTTCAAGATCAAATGCAAGAGGCAATCCAAACCCTAACCCGGATGTTTCCAAAGTTAGGAACCGAGATGTGAGGTGTTTCAAATGTCAAGGATTCGGCCATATTGCATCACAATGTCCAAATCAACGAGTGATGCTTGTAAGAAATGTAGAAGTTGTGACCGATGACAAAGAGGATGATTGTGAGGGAATGCCACCTCTTATGACAGAAAAAGAGGATGAAGAGGAGATCATTGAACAACCAACTCTTGATAGACTCGGTCATACACTAGTTGCTCGAAGGGCATTGTCTACTCAAGCTAGTGTAGATGAACTTCAAAGAGAAAACATCTTTTACACTAGATGTTACATCCAAGAGAATGTTTATAGTTTGGTGATTGACCCTGGAAGTTGTACAAATGTGGCAAGTGCTCTCATGGTGACAAAGCTGAATTTGCCAACTACCAACCATCCACATCCATACAAGCTTCAATAGCTCAACAATAGTGGAAAGGTACGTGTACTCAAATAAGTATTAGTTCCTTTTCGCATTGGTACATTTATAGATGAAGTTTTATGTGATGTAGTGCCTATGTAAGTTGCACATATTATCCTTGGGCGTCCTTGGCAGTTTGATAGGAGGGTTAGTTGGGATGGTGTTACCAATCGTTATTCCTTCTCTCATTGTAACAAAAAGATAATACTTGTACCTCTTACACTCAGCAAGTGCATGAGGATCAAGCTAGCTTTCAAAGGGAGTTTGAACTAGATAATGAGAAAAAGAAAGAACAAACGAGCAGTGATTTGGATACCACCCGAGAGGTAAAAAGAAAGGGTAAAACTGAATCCAACTCTCTGAAAGGGGCTGAAGGTAATTCGGTCAAGGAAGGGAACAATAGAGTGTTACTTGCTAAGGCTAAGCATGTGCACAAAGCCTTATTGTCTAATCAACCAGTTTTCCTTCTTATATGTAAGGTTGTGCTTACTTCTACTAACCAACTCGATGTTTTCTTGCCTAGTGTCTTCACTAAACTTTTGCAGGACTATCGGGATGTGTTTCCTGAGGATATTCCTAGTGGTCTACCACCGGTGAGGGGAATTGAGCACCAAATAGATCTCATTCCTGGGGCTTTCTTGCCCAATAAACCACCATATAGGACTAATCCTGAGGAGACTAAGGAATTGGAGAGACAAGTAGCTGCTTTGTTAGAGAAAGGCTGGGTGAAGGAGTCACTTAGTCCATGTGCGATACCAGTATTACTTGTCTCCAAGAAAGATGGAACGTGGAGGATGTGCACCAATTGTCGTGCCATTAATGCTATCACGATAAAGTATCACCATCTTATACCACGTTTAGATGATATGCTTGATAAACTTCATGGTGCCGTCATTTTCACTAAAATTGACCTTAAAAGTGGGTATCATCAAATTAGGATGAAAGAAGGAGATGAATGAAAAATCGCATTTAAGACTAAACATGGTTTGTAGAAGTGGTTAGTCATGCCATTTGGCCTGACTAATGCCCTTAGTACTTTCATGCGCTTGATGAACCATGTCTTACGTGCTTTCTTGGGCAAATTTGTGGTCGTCTACTTCGATGATATCCTCATTTATAGTAAAAGTTTAGATGAGCATGTTGAGCATGTTAAAGCTATTTTAGAGGTTCTTCGAAGGGAACACTTGTATGCTAATCTTCAAAAGTGTACCTTTTGCACTAATGAGGTTGTGTTCCTAGGATATGTTGTAAGTGCGCAGGGTATACATGTTGACCAAAGTAAAGTGAAGGCCATCATGGAGTGGCCGACACCTACAAGTGTTAGTGAGGTGAGGAGCTTCCACGGGTTGGCAAGCTTCTATAGATGTTTTGTCAAGGACTTTTCAACGATTGCCACACCTCTTACATCCATTGTGAAGAAGAACCAACCATTTCATTGGGGAGATGAACAAGTTAAGTCTTTCCAATTACTTAAACACAAACTCACGCATGCACCTGTACTTAGTTTACCTAATTTTGAAAGAGCTTTTGAAGTTGAGTGTGATGCTTCTGATATAGGTGTTGGGGCCGTGTTATTTCAAAAGGGGAAGCCAATTGCCTACTTTAGTGAAAAGCTCAATGGTGCTTCGTTGAACTACTCAACATATGATAAGGAGCTTTTGGCACTTGTTCAAGCATTGCAAACTTGGCAGCACTACCTGAGGCCTAAGGAGTTTGTCCTACACACTGATCATGAGTCGCTTAAACATCTCAAGTCTCAAAACAAGCTGAGTAAGCGACATGCATGTTGGATTGCTTTCATTGACACTTTTCTATTTGTGATCAGGTACAAAACCGGCAAGAGCAATGTAGTGGCTGATGCATTGTCAAGAAGGTATACTCTAATCACTATTCTTGATGCAAAGTTGCTTGGTTTTGAGTTGATTAAAGAGGCATACCCTGATGATTCTGATTTTGGTAGGGAATATTCAAATTTTCCTAAGTGTAGCCGAGAGGGTTATTCTATGTCCCATGGGTTTTTGTACTTTAAAGATAAACTGTGCATTCCTAGTTGTTCTTTGCGTGAATTACTTGTTAGGGAAACACATTGTGGTGGATTAATGGGTCACTTTAGAGTGTCTAAGTCACTTTCTATACTCCAAGAGCACTTCTATTAGCCAAAGATGAGGCGAGACGTGGAACGTGTTATTCAAAGGTGTGTCACTTGTCATCTTGCCAAATCCAAGGTACACTCGTATGGGCTCTATACACCATTACCTATTCCTACCATTCATTGGGTTGATTTGTCTATGGATTTTGTACTTGGTTTGCCTAGGACTAGGTATGGTCATGACTCCATTTATGTGGTTGTTGATCGTTTTTCAAAAATGACACATTTCATTCCTTGTCATAAAACTGATGATGCTAGACATGTTTCTCACTTGTTCTTTAGAGAGATTGTTCATTTGCATGGTATGCCACGTACAATTGTTTATGATAGAGATGTTAAGTTCCTTAGTTACTTTTGGAAATCTTTGTGGGGAAGGTTAGGAACCAAACTCTTGTTTTTTACTTCTAGTCATTCTCAAACGGATGGGCAAACTGAGGTAGTTAATAGGACATTCTCTACTTTGTTACATTCACTTACAAAGAACAATTTAAGGACTTGGGAAGATTGTTTGCCACATGTAGAGTTTGCATACAATCGCACCATTCATAGTGCTACACACTACTTGTGACGCCCCACATCTCCTTAAGGCGGACCAAAGGGTATCCGCGGACGCCTGCCCAACTCACGCCAGGACTCAAGCAATTCCATTCAATTTAAAATCGAACTAAACACTTCGATGAGATCAACACGAATACAATAATGCGGAAGCGTTCAAACTTAACAAGTCACTTAATGTACCACCAGTACATCGGGTAGTCATGAAACGACTTAAATTCAAAGTACACATCAGGGCCCAAACTTTTCAAGTTTACAATTTTCACGAGTACAACCCAAACCAGGGCCTAGTCAAAATATATAACAGGAGTCTTAACAAAAATACAACGGATGGTTTCTCCATATCTCTCCAAGAATCGGTCATGTTAAGGAAAACAAAACTATAGGGTGAGCTAAACGCTCGTGAGGCCAAGAACACACATGCAAGCACTAGTCAATTAACAATCCCAGATTTAATAAATAAAGCCATGTCTTTTCAATAATCAATCAATCAAACAGGAAAAGTAATCAGAAACAATTCAAGGATATAGTAGCTCTCAGGAGTTAAGTTCCACTCGATCTGCCGTTGTCATTCGTATACCTTCCCGCATTGACCCTCCTGTCAACCGAGTCGGTATTTTCATTTCCGTAGATCACCACTTACTTCCCTCCGTCCACCGTACACCCCAAGGGCCCACAATGGCCAATATTGGGCGATACTCAACGAGTATGCCAAGCAAGACCTCTTATTAGGTCGAGCTTATTTGTATCTCATGGCTCGTCCAAATCCCCGACCAAGCCCATTGCTGGCTCGAGTCTAAGGACGGCCTATGAGTTTGGGCGTCCCCCATTCATTTGAAAGTCGAGGAGGTTCACTCCAACGACATAAGCATTCATGACATAACATTGCATTTCATTCATTCATTCAATACGTTTCATTCATTCATTTGAAATTAGAACGAGTGCGATAAAGTACGCACCCGCCCTTATTTTTAAAACTTTCAACAAATCCCACAAATAAGCAAGTATCAAAATTCACACACTTGACACTCACCGAGCAATTCAATAAGAATTATTTTCCGGAAGTTCAAGTGTCCGCGGTGAGATCCTCTTGAAGGTCTCCTTGCGCGCCTGGCAATTTAATAGCGAATAATCATACAATTAACCCACTTATCAAGAAAGATTGTACACTAGTACAATCTAAGAATTATTTTACAAAAAGGAACCTCAATTACACGTAAATCGAGGTTCAACTTGCCTTTTATTAGGTACAATATTATTTGAGTTTTTATCATGAAAATCGAGGGCAAAACGTTTGAATAATACTACGAGAATTAAGAGTTTTGGAAAAACTCCTTTGCCTTGAAATGTGAGAATTTCAGTTTTATCCTAATCTTTGAAAAATCGTAACTCGCTCGGTATAAGTCGAGAATTGGAAAACTTTATACCGTTGGAAAACTCTTAGAGAGTACTATAAGTTCCTAGAAGACACTTTTCCATGAATCGAAGTGAAAAGTGGTCAAAAATGGGCTTGAAGACGCAGGGTTGGTTTTCATGGCAGAATTAAGTTGGATTTCGGCCAACTTTGGAAATTCGGCACGATTCACACGTTGCAAACCGGCCTCTGAAATTTTCAGCTCAATTAGTGTTGCAAGTGAAGTGTATGACAAAACAAGCGGATCAAGAATCGGAGTTTCGAGCACCGAGATACGGTAGCCCGAAGTTAAGCAAATTCAAGACTGGATGAGAATTTTCCAGACTTGAACCTCTAACTTTAGTAATTCAATTGGGTGTCGCAACGAACTTGAATTGGCACCAAAATTGGCAGTATTTCAATACTATCTGGAAAGTATCCCTCTATCGAATTTCGGGGAAAAATACCTTCGGCAAGGTAGTTAATTAGCCCACCAAAGTTCAAGAAAAATCCTAAGGCAATCTGCCATTGACTTTCATTTTCCAAATTTCCAATCGTTTAATCAAGAAAGTTATCCAACCATGGTTCATTTGTGAAATAAGGGTCTAAGATACATCCATATTATCTTTGGTAAGTGTTTAATATCAAAAACATCAACTAACAAGTTCACTCCAAGATTTGGTTCCAAACCAGTCCAAACATTAGGGTTTTCCAAAACAGAGCAGTCCACTTGTTTCAGTCACAAATCAGTCAATATAGCTCGAAATCGAGCATGGCTTACGCCGTTGGAAAATACATTCATAGGACTAAAATATCACAGAAGAAATCATTTCCAAATTCGGCACCCAACTGGTTCAAATTCGGGCATCAAGTTGCTGCCTGACCACTTCATTCCAGACGAACAGAGCAACAGGACAGCGAACTTAAAACATTTGGTTCGGCTTTCTCACAAAGAATCAGAATGTGAATTTTACACCAAATTAAAGCTAGGAATGTCTAGTTTCAAACGCCACCGACGGCACATGATTTCGACATCCGAGGACAGAGTTATAGCCAAAATACTACTGCTGGTCAGAGCATATGCGAATCAGTTTTTCCAGATTTGCTGGTTTCTAAAAAAAATTCATTTGCCCATTCAAACCTCATTATTTTTCAATGAAATTTTTCACACCTCTAATACATCATATAAGCATCCAATTCAAGCCATTAGTTCATTAAAAACTGGCCTTAAAATGGCCGAATAAAACAGGGGTAGAATCGGAAGTTTTTACTTCTTACACCCAATGAAGTTCCTACTAATTACCCACCACTAATGCATCATTATAACCATTAAACCAACAATATAATCACCATCAATCATCACATCAGCAACAACAACCCAAGTGTGGGAATTCCAAGAGCCCACAATCACATTTTTACACCATACAAAAGCTAACCAAATGCATGCATGAACTTAACAAGGCAAGATAGCTTCCAATCTTCAAGTTTTCAAGGGTAGATCATCACTTACTTTGGGGTTGATGTTCAAGCAGAATTTCGGTCCTTTTTGCCCCAGAAAAACCGTGAGTTTTAGCTCTCTTTTGCAGCTCAAAATGATCCTCAAGTGTCAAGCTAGGTGTGGTGCAAGTTTGGTTAAATTTGGAGGTGATTTGGGGTGGTTTTGGGTGAGATTAGTGTGCAGAAATTTTAGAACAAGGAGTTAGAGAGAGGGAGTGTTTTGGCCGGCCATGAGGAGAGAGAGGAGAGAGTGTGTTTGATCTAAGTTAGCTTCCAAGAGAAGGTGCAATGTGTGGTGCAAAATCACCCAAAAGTCAACTCTCATTAGGGGCCGTTTGGTGTGATTACGGCTCGATTTTCTCGCGCGTTTGGTTCACTAGTGCACTAAACCTCCAAGGCATATATATTCATGTAAATATTATTCACTCTTAATTGTCCCGAAATAAGGGTCTAAAGTCCCTCAATTGAAGTCGCGCGCGTGAAAACGCGTACCGTCAAATTTAACGCTATAACGCGAAACTTTCGAAAAATTTTTATAACGATTGCACTACTAACTATCACTTGAATATGTATTCATAAAATTACCTATTTTAGAACCATAGTACAAGTCTCCAATATTCCAAGCTTATCGTGCTACTACGCGGATAAAATCTCCAAGTACTATTCACTATTTTTACTAAACGCGCTCTAGGAAATTAATTTTCGAAACGAATCATTCTAAAAATATAACGAAGATATACTACCACTTATTTAGGTCTAATAAAACTAGAAAATATTTCTTGGAATTAAAACCCAATTAAATAATTTATTAAGCCATAAATTAGGCATAAAATAATAGTTTTTGCGAGTTCTCACATCCTCTCCCCCTTAAGAAAATTTCGTCCTCGAAATTTACCTTGGTCGATGAACAAGTTTGGATACTTCTCCCTGATTGTCTCTTCAACTTCCCATGTTGCTTCCTCTACTCCATGGTTCTTCCATAAAACTTTCACTAGTGGTATCTGCTTGTTCCTCAATTCCTTCACCTTTCGATCCAGAAGTTTTACCGGTCTCTCCTCATAGGTCAGGGTTTCATCAATCTCAATATTCTCCGGTTGTAAAACATGAGAGGGGTCTGGATGATACTTCTTAAGTATGGACACATGAAACACGTTATGGATACGAGATAAACTCGGTGGTAATTCCAGCTTATAGGCTACATTCCCAACTCGTTGAATAATCTTATAAGGCCCTACAAACCTTGGTGGTAGTTTCTTCCCTTTTCCGGACATCAAACTTGCTTTTAAAGGCGTAATCTTGAGAAATACCATATCTCCAACAGTGAACTCCAAATCCTTCCTCCGATTGTCGGCATAACTTTTTTGTCTACTCTGAGCGGTTTGAATTCTTTGCCGTACCATTTTCACCTTTTCATTAGCCTCCTCAATCCAAGATACAGTAGTCGTGTCTAAGATTTTCCGTTCACCTACTTCATCCCAACAAATTGGGGATCTACACTTCCGACCATAAAGTGCCTTATACGGAGCCATTTGAATAGAAGAGTGGAAACTATTGTTATAGGCAAATTCCACTAAAGTCAAGAACTTACTCCAATTCTTTCCAAAGTCTAGTACACAAGTCCTCAACATGTCCTCAAGAGTTTGAATTATTCTTTCAGATTGTCCATCAGTTTGGGGATGATAGGTGGTACTAAAGTTCAACTTAGTCCCCAACACTTCTTGCATCTTTTGCCAAAACCTCGAAACAAATCTTGGATCCCTATCTGACACAATACTCACAGGTATACCATGTAGTCTGATGATCTCATCCAAGTACAACTTGGCCAGCTTTTCTAACGGGTATTTCATGTTAATCGGTAGGAAATGAGCCGATTTAGTCAATCTATCTACTATCACCCAAATGGCATCATGGCCTCTCTGTGTCCTTGGTAAGCCTGATACAAAATCCATGGTAATATTTTCCCATTTCCACTCAGGTATTTCTAGAGGTTGCAAAGACCCAGATGGTTTCTGATGTTCGGCTTTAACCTGTTGACAAACCAAGCATGTCTGAACAAATTGGGCAATTTCCTTCTTCATATTTTTCCACCAATATAGACTTTTCAAGTCTTGGTACATTTTATTCCCTCCTGAGAAATTATATGCCCTAGGAAAATCACTTCTTTTAGCCAGAATTCACATTTGCTAAACTTATCATATAACTAATGTTCCCTCAAGATTTGTAAAACAATTCTTAAATGTTTCTCATGGTCATTCACATTCTTAGAATACACCAAAATATCATCAATGAAGATCACCACAAATTGGTCCAAGTAAGGCTTAAAAACCCTATGCATTAAATCCATGAAAGCGGCAGGTGCATTGGTTAACCCAAAAGGCATCACTGCAAACTCGAAGTGCCCATACCTCGAGTTAAAAGCAGTCTTAGGTATGTCCTTCTCCAAAATCCTCAATTGATAGTAACGTTACCTTAGATCCAACTTTGAAAATACTACCGCCCCTTGCAGTTGGGCAAACAGTTCATCAATGTGGGGTAGTGGGTATTTATTCTTAACCGTAACATCATTTAAACCTCGATAATGTATACATAATCTCAAACTCCCATCTTTCTTCTTTACAAACAAAACTGGGGCTCCCCACGGAGAATCACTCTCTCGTATAAAACCCCGTTCCAACAAATCCTGTAATTGTAACTTCAACTCCTTCAACTCAACTGGAGCCATCCTGTATGGTGTCCTTGATATAGGTGCTGTTCCCGGAGCTAAATCAATTTTAAAAGCTATTTCCCGTTCCGGGGGTAGAGACTCCAATTCTTCAGGAAAAACATCAGAAAATTCTTTTACTACCGGTGTGTCCTCCAGATTCACCTTATCGTTAGGGGTATTAATAAGAAAAGCCAAATACCCTTGAGCTCCCTTATTTAACAATTTTCTAGCCCGAATTCCCGAAATAAGTGCAGACGAGGCTAACTTACCCCTTACATCCAGCAAAGCATGGCTTATTTAATAATCACTTATCAGGTTCAAGTACTACATATCACACCAATCCAACCTATCAAATAGTCATGGTCCAATAGGGAATTAATCGCGTAATCAGATAAAACAGGCAAAAGGCTTGAAGTCGGACGTAAAGTCCCAGACATTTGGAAGAAATTCAGGATATAGCGAAGCTTCAAATCAAAAGTTCATCCCTGGTGGTGCTGGACAACACAACAAGCAATGCCCCACCAGAGAGGTTCAGTTCAACCGCCACAGAAGAGTAGTAGCCGGTCTACAACCACACCAGTACGAATAAGTTCAAGAGTAGGGTCAAAGCAGAGCCAAATACTTCAGGTTCATGGTGTATGAGTACGAACAAAAGTATAAGTTCAAGTCCAAGTGCAAGTTCAAGTTCAAATTCAAGGGTCATGAGTACGAGTAAGAACACACTGGCCTAACCTCTGTCCAGCAATTCACATTCTTAAACAGTCACAAAATTCAAGTCCACATTCCATATATTCAGTCAAATTAGGTCCATTGAGGATACGCAAGAGCACACTAGCCTAAACAGGTTCAAGTCTCAAGTAAGCTCAGTCTAATCGGTTTCAGGCAGTTCGAGTTCTCTTACCAACCCACTGCAATACTTTCGGAGTTCAAACTTCCTAAGATTGAAATATTGGCACAGAACCAATCATAACATATGTTGCGCACAAGAAAATCTCACCAAGTTTCCGGTTAGGTTAATCCATTATACACTAGTAGATCGGATCTTCGGGTTTATGTTCGATTCATATTCAGTACTAGGGACCTATTAAATTATATGAAACTGTCTATCAATTTGTCTCACAAGTACAGGGTTGTCTAAGCCCTCGGTCACGGTCCCCTTTTCTCATTCCTGCTACCCTACTTAAGAAAAGTCTATAAGCACAGGAAAAGGCATAACTAAGCATAAAGAGCATAACGCGTATACAAGTTGCAAAAACATTTAAAATCAGGTCATGATTCATTACATGTATCAAAAGTTATAGCACGGTTAGAAGTTACAAAACAAGACCAATATGTCCAATATTGCACAAAGGCAATTAAGTGCCACAAAAATATAGAAGTACATACAAGCAGGATACAAAAGGCCTCACAGCGTGCACTACCCCTTTCTAAGTCCATAGTTAAACCAAAGGGGTCCAGACATCACTAATTTCAATCAGATCACACGCCTTTACGAAATTAGATCCAATAAAGCCATAACGCAAGCTAAAACCAAGATTATCCATTCGGAGTTCAAAATCTTTAATAACCAGCCACCAGTCGGAACACCATCATCTCCAAAAATAACCAGTCTTAGGGTTTTGTAATTAAAGTCTCAAGTTCCAAGTTCAAACCCAAGAATAAGTACAACTTGCTACGTTACGTGTCAAATGGAAACCAAATCAATTCACACTAACTTGTACTCTTGAATGCAGTTGCTCTATATCTCAAAGTTGCCTCAGTCCGTACATTTAAAATTGGCTCACTCTTCTTGAAAGTCAAAAATTTTAAAACATAAGAAGAGTATTTCAAGTAATCAGAAATCTTATCAAGTTCAGGATTCACATTATTAAACATAAACTTGCCATTCTTTCGAAAACTCAGGATATATATATTTTTTTTTTCTTCATGTAAAGCATGGACAAATTTAAGTGTGAGATTACACCAATATACAATCAAGGGGGAAAACTTAGTTTAGAAAATGTAAATCTTGTATTAACCCATCATATACAAAGTTCAACAACTCATTAGTTATTCACAAATTTTCAAATTTGAAATTCAAGTAAAACTCACCTTTTTACCAAAATCGGAAAATTACCCATATTTAAAGCATATATATCTTATTTCCACTCATCGCTTACAAATAAAACTAGTACATCCTAGTTTTTCTTTAAATTTTCAAAGCAGAATTTCTTTAGAAGATATGTGGGCGGAAAATGCATTTTATTCCTTTGTACTTTTATCTTGGTTCAAAATCATCACACATGGAGTTTGACTATCAAATCTCGGTCTCTTATCCTCCATAGCCAGTACTAATAATTATTTCAATTCTTTCCACGCTTACAAATATAATGATAATTCAAATTCATCCAATCTTTCACTTCAAATCTCTCATCCCATCTCTTCCTTCAATATAACATCACCTAATTCTTCAGTTTCTTCTGCAAGTCCCTAATAAGAACTCCCGAATAATCAATTTCTTTAACCCCTAAGATACAATAGATCCTTGTTCACATAATATCCAAATTAATCCCACAGTCAAGCATCCTAAACTTTAAGCCTAGGATACGCTACAGAGATCTGAAGCCTAAGCTCTGATACCAACTGTGACGCCCCACATCTCCCTAAGGCGGACCAAAGGGTATCCGCGGACGCCTGCCCAGCTCACGCCAGGACTCAAGCAATTCCATTCAATTTAAAATCGAACTAAACACTTCGATGAGATCAACACGAATACAATAATGCGGAAGCGTTCAAGCTTAACAAGTCACTTAATGTACCACCAGTACATCGGGTAGTCATGAAACGACTTAAATTCAAAGTACACATCAGGGCCCAAACTTTTCAAGTTTACAATTTCCACGAGTACAACCCAAACCAGGGCCTAGTCAAAATATATAACAGGAGTCTTAACAAAAATACAACGGATGGTTTCTCCATATCTCTCCAAGAATCGGTCCTGTTAAGGAAAACAAAACTATAGGGTGAGCTAAACGCTCGTGAGGCCAAGAACACACATGCAAGCACTAGTCAATTAACAATCCCAGATTTAATAAATAAAGCCATGTCTTTTCAATAATCAATCAATCAAACAGGAAAAGTAATCAGAAACAATTCAAGGATATAGTAGCTCTCAGGAGCTAAGTTCCACTCGATCTGCCGTTGTCATTCGTATACCTTCCCGCATTGACCCTCCTGTCAACCGGGTCGGTATTTCCATTTCCGTAGATCACCACTTACTTCCCTCCGTCCACCGTACACCCCAAGGGCCCACAATGGCCAATATTGGGCGATACTCAACGAGTATGCCAAGCAAGACCTCTTATTAGGTCGAGTTTATTTGTATCTCATGGCTCGTCCAAATCCCCGACCAAGCCCATTGCTGGCTCGAGTCTAAGGACGGCTTATGAGTTTGGGCGTCCCCCATTCATTTGAAAGTCGAGGAGGTTCACTCCAACGACATAAGCATTCATGACATAACATTGCATTTCATTCATTCATTCAATACGTTTCATTCATTCATTTGAAATTAGAACGAGTGCGATAAAGTACGCACCCGCCCTTATTTTTAAAACTTTCAACAAATCCCACAAATAAGCAAGTATCAAAATTCACACACTTGACACTCACCGAGCAATTCAATAAGAATTATTTTCCGGAAGTTCAAGTGTCCGCGGTGAGATCCTCTTGAAGGTCTCCCGCGCCTGGCAATTTAATAGCGAATAATCATACAATTAACCCACTTATCAAGAAAGATTGTACACTAGTACAATCTAAGAATTATTTTGCAAAAAGGAACCTCAATTACACGTAAATCGAGGTTCAACTTGCCTTTTATTAGGTACAATATTATTTGAGTTTTTATCATGAAAATCGAGGGCAAAACGTTTGAATAATACTACGAGAATTAAGAGTTTTGGAAAAACTCCTTTGCCTTGAAATGTGAGAATTTCAGTTTTATCCTAATCTTTGAAAAATCGTAACTCGCTCGGTATAAGTCGAGAATTGGAAAACTTTATACCGTTGGAAAACTCTTAGAGAGTACTATAAGTTCCTAGAAGACACTTTTCCATGAATCGAAGTGAAAAGTGGTCAAAAATGGGCTTGAAGACGCAGGGTTGGTTTTCATGGCAGAATTAAGTTGGATTTCGGCCAACTTTGGAAATTCGGCACGATTCACACGTTGCAAACCGGCCTCTGAAATTTTCAGCTCAATTAGTGTTGCAAGTGAAGTGTATGACAAAACAAGCGGATCAAGAATCGGAGTTTCGACCACCGAGATACGGTAGCCCGAAGTTAAGCAAATTCAAGACTGGATGAGAATTTTCCAGACTTGAACCTCTAACTTTAGTAATTCAATTGGGTGTCGCAACGAACTTGAATTGGCACCAAAATTGGCAGTATTACAATACTATCTGGAAAGTATCCCTCTATCGAATTTCGGGGAAAAATACCTTCGGCAAGGTAGTTAATTAGCCCACCAAAGTTCAAGAAAAATCCTAAGGCAATCTGCCATTGACTTTCATTTTCCAAATTTCCAATCGTTTAATCAAGAAAGTTATCCAACCATGGTTCATTTGTGAAATAAGGGTCTAAGATACATCCATATTATCTTTGGTAAGTGTTTAATATCAAAAACATCAACTAACAAGTTCACTCCAAGATTTGGTTCCAAACCAGTCCAAACATTAGGGTTTTCCAAAACAGAGCAGTCCACTTGTTTCAGTCACAAATCAGTCAATATAGCTCGAAATCGAGCATGGCTTACGCCGTTGGAAAATACATTCATAGGACTAAAATATCACAGAAGAAATCATTTCCAAATTCGGCACCCAACTGGTTCAAATTCGGGCATCAAGTTGCTGCCTGACCACTTCATTCCAGACGAACAGAGCAACAGGACAGCGAACTTAAAACATTTGGTTCGGCTTTCTCACAAAGAATCAGAATGTGCATTTTACACCAAATTAAAGCTAGGAATGTCTAGTTTCAAACGCCACCGACGGCACATGATTTCGACATCCGAGGACAGAGTTATAGCCAAAATACTACTGCTGATCAGAGCATACGCGAATCAGTTTTTCCAGATTTGCTGGTTTCTAAAAAAAATTCATTTGCCCATTCAAACCTCATTATTTTTCAATGAAATTTTTCACACCTCTAATACATCATATAAGCATCCAATTCAAGCCATTAGTTCATTAAAAACTGGCCTTAAAATGGCCGAATAAAACAGGGGTAGAATCGGAAGTTTTTACTTCTTACACCCAATGAAGTTCCTACTAATTACCCACCACTAATGCATCATTATAACCATTAAACCAACAATATAATCACCATCAATCATCACATCAGCAACAACAACCCAAGTGTGGGAATTCCAAGAGCCCACAATCACATTTTTACACCATACAAAAGCTAACCAAATGCATGCATGAACTTAACAAGGCAAGATAGCTTCCAATCTTCAAGTTTTCAAGGGTAGATCATCACTTACTTTGGGGTTGATGTTCAAGCAGAATTTCGGTCCTTTTTGCCCCAGAAAAACCGTGAGTTTTAGCTCTCTTTTGCAGCTCAAAATGATCCTCAAGTGTCAAGCTAGGTGTGGTGCAAGTTTGGTTAAATTTGGAGGTGATTTGGGGTGGTTTTGGGTGAGATTAGTGTGCAGAAATTTTAGAACAAGGAGTTAGAGAGAGGGAGTGTTTTGGCCGGCCATGAGGAGAGAGAGGAGAGAGTGTGTTTGATCTAAGTTAGCTTCCAAGAGAAGGTGCAATGTGTGGTGCAAAATCACCCAAAAGTCAACTCTCATTAGGGGCCGTTTGGTGTGATTACGGCTCGATTTTCTCGCGCGTTTGGTTCACTAGTGCACTAAACCTCCAAGGCATATATATTCATGTAAATATTATTCACTCTTAATTGTCCCGAAATAAGGGTCTAAAGTCCCTCAATTGAAGTCGCGCGCGTGAAAACGCGTACCGTCAAATTTAACGCTATAACGCGAAACTTTCGGAAAATTCTTATAACGATTGCACTACTAACTATCACTTGAATATGTATTCATAAAATTACCTATTTTAGGACCATAGTACAAGTCTCCAATATTCCAAGCTTATCGTGCTACTACGCGGATAAAATCTCCAAGTACTATTCACTATTTTTACTAAACGCGCTCTAGGAAATTAATTTTCGAAACGAATCATTCTAAAAATATAACGAAGATATACTACCACTTATTTAGGTCTAATAAGACTAGAAAATATTCCTTGGAATTAAAACCCAATTAAATAATTTATTAAGCCATAAATTAGGTATAAAATAATAGTTTTTGCGAGTCCTCACACTACTCACCTTTTGAAATTGTGTATGGGTTTAATCCACTCACACCACTAGATTTATCTCCATTGTCTACTTCTCAACATACTAATATGGATGGTTTGAAACGGGCTGAGTATGTTCGAGATTTGCATGCAAAGGTGAGAACTAATATTGAAAAGAGGACCCTACAATATGTTCAAGGAGCTAATAAAGGTCGTCAAAAGGTTGTATTTGAACCAGGTGATTGGGTATGGCTGCATTTGCGCAAGAAAAGATTTCCCATGCATAGGCGCAACAAGCTCATGCCTAGGGGAGATGGGTCTTTCCAAGTTGTGGAGCGCATTAATGACAATGCGTACAAGTTGGACTTGCCAGGTGAGTACGAGGTACATGCCACTTTTAATGTGTCTGACTTGCAACCTTATCTTGCAGGAGATGAGTTTGATTTGGGGACAAATCGCCTTCAAAAGGAGGGGAATGATAGCAGCTCGAGTAGGGACTGACCAATGTCAAGTAAAGAGCTAGTGGTTCCGCGAGGTCCAATTACAAGGAGTTAGGCTAAGAAACTTCAAGAGGCTATGCAAGCCCTAGTCCGTCAAGTTCAAGTGCAAGATGGAGGGTCAAGTGAAGCTCAAGGGCTCATAGCTGATGATCTTAAACTTTGTACATTTGTTCAAGTAATTGAAGCCGAAAATAAAGAAGCTTAGTTCTATTTAAGGTTGTTGTTAACTCGGCTAATCATTGGTTGCATTATGGCCGAATGGTTTTGTTATATTTTTTAATTTATTTAAGTTAGTTTTGAGTCTTCAATTCAGGCAGCTTAAGCTTTAGGGTTTCTTTGTAAAGGCTATAAATAGCCTTTCTTCTCAAAGAGATAAACAATCAGAATTTTACTCTCTTTTTTCACTTGTGTGATAACAACTCTCTTTCTAAGAGATTTTTCTTTAAATACTTGAGAATTTATTTGAGTGTTCATTGGACTTATCAATCAAGAATCACACTTGATTGTGGCGTCTTCTACCTTGTTCCTAGGTTCACTTATTCAAACTCTTGTAGGTTGAGATTAATTTCAAGGTTCGCAAGTTTGCTTGTCTAGTGGAGTTAAGGAATTCCGCCCTTAACTTGATTTCATCGTCTAGATCCGGGACTAATGGGATACGAGTTCAGGCCTTTTTGGTGGGTTCGTATCAAGAGTAGTGCATTATATATTACAATTTTTATTCCTTCAGAAAGAAATAGAGTGGCTCTTATGGAGCTCTCAATTAATTTTGCACTACCACTGATAATATTAACATTTGTCTCTCCCATCTCCAAAGAAGAAAAATATCTTTTATTTTTCAATATAGTGTGCGTAATGGCACTATCAATGAGATAAATGTTATCATCACAATTATATAGTCCCAAATGTTTGGCATCCATTTCTTCTCAATAAGTAGTCAAAAGTTGTTTGGGCAGAACCTTGACAGCGTCTCATGCTTCACTTTTGCTCAAAAATTAGAGATTTGTGCTTTTCCTTCTCAAAGTATAAACCCGTGCTGATAACGTATTGTGAAACTAATAATATAAATTACTAACGTAGGGATTGGAATAATAGAGTGAGACGCGGGGAGAGAGAAAAAAGAACTATAGTATTATTATATTTACCGATCAAAGTTCTTTCAGGTTACAAATGAAGTAGGATTCACCCCTATTTATAGTAGATCGAAGATCAAAGGTACATAAATCAAATTAAATACTAATACATGAATTTAGTACTTCAAGTACATCCATCAATGGATTCATCCAATGTACCAATGAATTTAGGGAGAATACATGTATCTTCGTTCTTGAGAATATAAACGGACATCCACATATTATAATTATTTCATAACATTATCCTATTAATAAGGGCAAATGAGTCTAAATTGTTTTATCTTGTCTCTTACTCATGCTAGGATGATTAATTTCACATTTACCATGGAATTATTTTTATTTCCCGTACAGAGGATTAATTTAGTTAAATATACAAAAGACAACTAAATATGAGATCACCTAAGATTAGTAATTCAATATTATGACATCCCATCAACCAGATAAACTCTAAGGTGATGCTTATCATGTTATAAAAAAAAAATGTTAAGCGAAGTCCGTCTTTTGTTTTCAAATTTTCAACTACTTTACAAGCATTGTGCTTTTAAGACCATGGAATGATATATAGGAAAATGTGATGCCAAAAGGGAAAAAAAATTTCTTCTTTTAGTTTCCTATCATATTTCTTGATCTTTGAAAGCAATTCTTAGTCTATCAATATTTTTGCCAAAACTTTGAATTAAAGTACTGATCCAAAACATGCATCCTTTGACCAGAAGTAGTCAATTGAATTTGTCCTTTAAAGGACCTAAAGGACAACTTATATTCGACAGTGAATTTGTCCGACCAGGAAGGTGCCTATTTTAGGGGCTCTAGCAGCAGTCTGTGAATCCAAGCAAAAAAGAGGTGCTGAGGCAGATTGATGCTCGGCAAGATCCGTGAATTTCGAAGCTAGTTGCTAATCCAAACGAAATTGAAGTTCAGAATCGGTCGAAGAGCAGCGAGGCGACGTTAGCAGTTCGCGAAAGGTGCGATTGAAAGCTGGCTAATGCTCTGTCAAACTGATGAAAGGGGGAACGGCTTGTGCATTAGGGTTAGTGGAATGGGGATGAGAAAATGGAAGAAAAAACAAGTCTTTTGTTCCAAGGAGGAAAACGACAAAAGATGTATTGTTGACATAGATGTTTTTAAGTCCTTTATTGGCTTGTTTTTAAAAGACAAAAACAATATTCCAAAATAATTGCCAACATATGGAACTTTAAGGCTTGTTTAATAATCCAGCTTAGTACTTAAATTTAATATATTCAAATTTTAACATATTCAAACCGTTTGATCACTAAAAATTGAACATTTAAATTAATTAAGTGACGCTAAATTTTTTAGATAAAACTTGCTCTCAAAATTAGATGATAAGTTATTTATTTATTACTGAATGTGATATGCACTCGAATATATTAAATTTAATATTTAACAATTCAATAATTTAATGGATTCAAATTTCAAGTTTCAAATTTGAGAATTCAATTTTATCAAACGCACCCTTAATTTTTCATATACAACAATCCAAACAACATCATCTATTTTTTAAAAACAGCTACACTATAGTTTTCCAAATGTAGACCTGTATGGAGCCGAAATCTTTTCGTTTGGGTAAGTCAAGAAGGAACTTTCTTTGGACCTCCTCATTGATTTTACAAATGGGCTTCTTGTGTGTTTTTCTCCAACATGTTCAAACCATACAAGTCCAGAATACCATGACATTCCGAATGAATCATGTAACTGGTTGCGCTGCAACAGATTACATGCAAGCAAATATGTTTGACCAAATCCAATAACAGAAAAGATTGTCAGACTTGATGGGCCTTAGTCAGCAGCAAGTTACAAAAAGAATAGATGGGCCTTAGCCGCCTCTAAAGAAGTTAAAAGAAACAAAAAAAAAAAAAACAAAGAAATCATCAAAATCTGCCCCGATGTGATTTTAATACCCACAACTATGGTATAGTTTTGAAGGTTTTTTTTCTGCCCCTTTGTTTTAGGTAAGAATGAATTAAATGACTGAGCAGAATTTTTTTTCTGGTTGGAAAACAGCAAACTTGTTGAATTACTTTTTTGTTTGGATTATCTTATGCATTCCAACCTCAAATAATTTTTTTTAAAAAAAGAGCAAAAATTATTTGGATAAAGATCTTCTAATAAGTAATGTGTCAAGTCCAAAGATAGTAGCGTAAATGATCTAATGAGCATGAACAATAAACTGTCTAAGTTTGTTTATTTACTTTAATAAGTTTGAAGTTGTGTTGCAAATTAGGTTTTTGAATTTTTTTAAAGCCAAACTAGAATAAACTTTTATTGAGTTGAAGTTAAATTGAGCTTCAATAATTTAAATTTTTTATTTCAATTTCAGAAATTTTGGTGAAGTTGAACTCAAAGAATTTGAAATTTTGAATTTTAATTTGAGATGTTTTACATATTGCCACTGTGTTTATTAAACTTGAAATTCTAAGAAAGGCTAAATCTCGTTCGTATTTAGCTTAATTACTTAGTGAGCTGAACTTTTAAGAACTCGATTGAATATTCAATAACTTGATTTGTCTTTTAACCAAGTTCAAAGAGCCTGAAATCTAAACTACAAGGCCAGGCAAATACTGCCCCTCCTAACTTTTGATATTCTCTCTTTGCACTCTAAAGTCTAAGGGTTACAATTTAAAATTTTCACCTTAAAGTCCCAAATATATGCAAACTTGGCCCAATTACTAAAAGTGTCGGTGAAATCCACGTAATTCACACAAAATCACATGGTTATCACAGAACAGCATGGAGAATTTATGTATTACTAATGGCGCTAATGGAGTCATTAGTGTGTTTGGACAGGAGATTATTTGTCCAAATTTATTTACTTACATCATCATTATAATTTTCAATACATATTTTTATATTTTCAATTATCTTTTTATTTCACATACATCACATCACAAAAAGTACTATAGTAATTATTTCAAATAATCCATATATGTGTATATTATATACATATATGGATTAATCTTGTAAACACTGACACATCTAATGGTGAAAATGTATCCACTGTCAGTATATAGAATAGTAATCCATATATGTATATATTATATACATATATGGATTAATCTTATATGCACTGTTAGTGTATACACTATCATTATTAGATATGGGAGGAGGGAGTGTAAGCAAGAGGTCTCGAGTTCGAGTCCTTCTACTTACATTAAAAAAAAAATCATCATTAGATATATGATACATATTCAAATTTTAAATTTAAATTTAAAATTTACTCATGTGTCATACATCCAATCGTGATAGAATACATAGTAACAATTTGTATAAAAGTTTCTCTATATATATATATATATATATATATAAATTTTTAGTGCAAACTTAAAATTACAAGCTCTAAGAGTTCATCTTGGGAATTAATCCACGAAAATTTTTTTTATGCCTATATGTTATTATTGGACGCAGTCATTCTTACAGAAAAGGGGAAGCAGAACGGGGAGGAGGGCGGGGAGCGGTTGGATGAGGGAGGGAGAGCCGGGCGAATAATTTGATTCCAAGCACATCAGTGGGACAGCAAAGGGTTTTGGGTCAGGCAATTGATTACAAGAAATTCTGTTCGACAAAGTACTCGCTCAAGAAACTTCCTACGATGTTCTTTCTCTAGCAAGTCACCGACGATAGATGCTCCATGAAACCGAGCGCACGTGGCTCCTCAAAATGTTATCCTCACTCCTCCTATTAACTTCTTGTAGACAACAATATCAAAATCTATGATTGAGATGTTGAAAAATTCTATAACACGCCCGATAAGACATTCGGTTTGCACTTATTAACTTACAAATTGTATACGCATATTTGCACATTTATTACCCTTTATATTTAGAATCATTTTATTTAATTTTTTTAAAAAAATTAAGGGTACATCTGATAAAACTAAAAATTTAAATTTAAAATTTAAAATCTGAAATCTAAATCTATTAAATTATTGAACTGTTAATATAAAATCTTAACATTTGAATATATTTTGCATTAAGTGATAAATGACTGTCTTATTACATATATATATATATATATATTGAATAAGTTCGGTCTAGGCAATTCATAACCTCTCATCAAATGCATTTTAACTTATTAACCATTAAATTTAATATTGAATTGAATTATTAAACAGGTCTTAACGCTTGTATCAGATAGAGTCGAACTTTTTTTTTTTTTTGGTAAATCATGACTTCCTACTTATAATCCGTCCTCCTTTGCCACCCAAATTAACTTTCTCCCAACAAGGCCTAACACTTCAAACTCCTAAGTTTCATCTATCATATTTTAAAAAATTTAAATAATCTTGGATCAAAAAAAGTAACGGAGTTCATTAATTTTTCTCAAGCGCATAGAGCTGTGACCAATTTACATTTGATAAGCATGCAAAACTTTTGTAAACCACAAGTTAATCTATTGGTAGGTTTAATCTAATGATACTTCAACACATATTAGGTTTAAACTTGCAGGTTATTATGTGCTTAAGTTCAACTCAAATCCTGACCTATCATCCATCATATTTGTCTTAGTTTGTCAAGGAGATACACTACAAAATCTAAGTATCATAAATATGGGCATTCACAAATATCCTGTTACATCACCAAGCTTGACTTTTATGCACACAGATTATGAATGACAGATCAAATCACATGAGGGCACTGATGATCCTAACATAAGGTACTGCATTTAGTTGTCAGCTATGGACTCCAAAGTCCTTATTTCTTTTCTTATTATTATTTTTTTTTGCAAAAATGTGATTTAAAAGAATTTATCAAGTAAACTTATCAGGCTATAACAAATTAATTTGAGCATACTGCATTTAATTACCAGACTGCGAATTAGAAAAAAAAAAGTTTGTGCAATATTTTTTTAAAGGTGATTACTTGTGACTCATAACAATTTTTTTTTGTTCACCAACAAATTGAATCATATGAGATTAGTAAAGAAATGCATAGTCTGAGATGAGTAAAGGAAACTTTAAGGTGTAAAGTGTATTCTCTGTTTTCAATTATTACATTTGCATGAGTAATATTTTATCCTTTTTTATGCACTCACGGGTGCATATGGTGCCCTTTTTAGCTATAAAAACAGAAACCTCTAACAAGATTAAATCACAGATCAAGCTTATTTAGTTATTCCTTTTGCTGTTCTAACATTACTGCAGTTTTGGAGTCCAACTAAACTATTTTAACAAATATCAATAAGTATAAATATTAAATGTATGAATTATGAAATTCGACAATTAATGGGTATTTATGAAGAAGATAAAATTATTATTCCATAGTCAAAGAATTCGATCATTAACGACGAGTTGTTGTTTTCCCATGCTGGAGTAAATGCTTAATTCTCTTTGTACTAATTAATTTTCCATCACTTTCTAGTGAAAACATTTCTAAGTATTAAGACAAATTTAGCTTGATTTTTTTTTTTTTAAGTTTAAGCCAAACAAAAAATACTTCTAAAATTAGAGTTTCTGAATACAAATTAAGCCTTTTTTCCTTCTCTCTTTATTTCTTAAATTCCACTGTTTTTCTGTTAAAAAAAATTATTTTTCGTGTTCAAAAGCTATCCAAGTAATCAAGTACATAACTCCAAGAAAAACAAATCAACATCGAAAGGACAAAAAATTCACAAACATTCATAAAAATGGGAGGGCCCGTTCTCACATGCCAGGTGCAAACAGAGGCATCATCATGTACACGTGACCTTTTCACTCAAAAACTCGTAGAAAATCAGAACCACGGGTGTCCACTTTTGTCCTAATCCTCTGTTGTGAGAATCCCGTGGTATAACCACGACTTTTTGTGAATTTCACGTCATCGACAAGGGTGAATTAGGAATTTCATTATTTCCTGATGTGACTAAAAGAATGTTACCATAAATAAATTTTTTTACCCCCTATCCCCCCGACACTTTTTTTACCCCTAAATGTCAAGTATAAGATTTGATCCCGTACCTAACAGTAGGGAAGATTCTAAGAGCCTTAATGATCATTATATTTATTTGATTCTAGCATAATTAGTAGGATTATTAGTAAGTACATTAGTTTGTAAACCTCAAAGTGGGTCTGTGTTTGGTGTCTTGGTGATATAGGATCTTAAGAAGACATGATTAACGTGCTAATCTGCAATTATTCATGCTAGCAATTAGTAATGCATACAATTTAAAATTTAGGTGATGTTGTTTTGATTATTTTATGTGTCTATTCACTAAAATTGCTTCCATCTTTCATGTGCTTTTGTACTTTAGCCATTCCATTGTTATTGTCATATTTTCACTTTATTGATGTTCCAAAATAAGAGTTATCATTTCAAATTTAACATATGTTTTTCAATATTGCCATTTGAAAAAGTCACTTTTTAACATCCCAATATATATCTATCAAGAGAATATTTTGAATTCAAAATATATATATGTAAATACACCAATGCTAACTTATCTAGATATAATGATTACCATGTCTCCGTAAAAAATTGAATTCTTAAAAAAAACTCTAATATTGGGACGCAAGGAGTATTTGCTTTTCAAATTCAAGAAACCAAGCTAATAACAAACTAATCAAAAAGGTGTTTCCATGCTTTTGTTCCCTTATTTTCTTTTTATTTTTTTTGGTCAAGAGTGAAAAACTTGTTCTTTTTGTTTAGTGTCTGAAAATACATTGTCCATTGAGTCATAGTTGATTTCAAGAAGGAACAGTATTTCAGTAACATGATCATATATTATTCAGAAAAATAATCCTAAACATTAGTTATTTAAAGATTGTTGTCTCAATTTACCAAAGCGGATCATTTGGTTGGATTATGTATTAAAGCCATCGATTTCTTAACTAACTTTTGCTAAAAAGGAGTTGTGGACAAAAAAGGTTTGCACTATTGACAAATGAGTTCCAACAAATAATCAACTAAGCATCCTACTATAAAAAATAATAATAATTTGTTTTTTCAAATGTAATTAGTCCTTGTTGTGTAGATTCTTTATTCAGTAATTGCCATTAGGATTTTAATCTGATGTCCATTCATCAAGCATGAACCATGTGTATGCGTACCATTAAGGACTAAGTAGATCGATCGATTCTATGAAGACCGAAATAATCTCTTCAAAAGCCAGTTTATTTATTTATTTTTTTCAAGTGTAAGTGGGAGGTCTCGCATCCGGGACCTCTCATTTATATTCTTTCTATACCATCCAACTCATTTCTCTCCCAAAACTCGGGTATTAAAAAACACATGCTTGCAAAATGACCTAGTTCAACATTTAAATTTAATGAATTCAAATCTTAATATATTCAGACGTATTTGAGAATAAAAAAAAAAATAAAACATCTGAATTAGTTAAGTAACACTGAATTTTTTATGTAAAATTTGCTCCAAACAATAAGTGATAAACTATTCATTTATCAGTTAATAAAATATATACTCAAATATATTGGATTTAGTACTTAACAATTTAGTAACTTAATAAATTTAAATTTTAGATTTTAGATTTTAATTTTCAAACTTCAATTTTATCAAATGCATCCTAAGACTTCATCATTAAGATTTGGATATTATTTCTACCAATGAAAAACGATTGGGTTCGACTCAGTGGTCAAGGAAGACTTTTAGAGTCTTCTCTGTTGTCAGTGTCCGGATTTAAAATCTTGCCTGGCAGTTGAAGGTAGAAAGATTGTGAGGAGGGGCGGGAAGATTAAAAAAAAAAGACATGTACTCAACTTTATATGTGCAAAATGATGCACTAAAATTAAAAGAAAGAGAGAGGGGGGTTCGGGGGGAGGGGGGAGGGGGGAGGGGAGGAAGGCTACCATAGTTAATCAAAAGAGAAGATGAGTATTTCTTCATGAATGAATATTTATGCATACATGAATATTCACACCATTTTTCTGGGGACAATATTTGGTAGATTTTAGTTTTCATCTTACTCTAGTTTGATGGAATCCATCATAACATGCATTACCATCAACGTTAACCAATGTGGCCTTCTTCACCCTTGGGCCTTGATGTAGCACTCAGTTCCTCGTACACTATGACAAAACATTTACTTCGGTACTAAAAGGCAGTTGGGATTAATTCCTACCTCATTTATTCAGATTAATTCATACCATATGTTAGCCAAATGTGAAGTCCATCAAAATTCTAAATGTGTCAATGGAATGAGCTATGATATGAAGCAGTTTTAGAACATTGATGATAACATCACTTGATAGTTTATTTTCATGGGTTCCTAGCAAATACTTGGAATAGTATCACATGACAGATTGTGTTTTCCCTCTTGAGGAAAATGCAGTATTATGCATCACACCTAACAACATATAGTGAATTGTTCAGATGCAAATCCTTCTCTGCAAAGACTTGTAGACTAGCTAGTTGTATGATCTTTATCAATCGGAGGTCAAATACTAATTTTCCTATATTATGTTTTAGAAAGGAAAGGATTTTGAAATTCTTAATAAAATAAAGATTCTGGCTAGCAATGCCCAATGTGTTTGGTTAAGACGCGTAAGGTGGTAGCTTTTTGAAAAAAAAAAAAATTGAATCGGATAAATATGAATGTATGCATTTAAATGCCAATTTTCATATGATTAGTATCATTGGAATGGATGCCATTACGAAAATTCCCGAGAGGAATGATGCAATTCCAAAGATATCACCTTTGAGATAATATTTTAGATGATTTCTGTGGAGGTTGGTGTGCGTACTGAGTTTTACTACTGAAGAACTAAACCGATTTTGCTGTGCTGAGCATGTCATAATGAAGATCAAATTAATATAACTGATTTTTTTTCCCAGGCACGATAGAATCTACTATAAACCTACTCCTACTCTATACTAGGGGGAGGAGGACTTATAAAGGTCCAAGGGGAATTCGGAAGGAACTGAATTACTATCGCCCCAAACAGATGCCTACGCATCCGCTGGCAGAATTTCCAGAAAAGTCTGGATTTTATAGAACGAAAATTAATTGAATGGATTGAAATCAAAGAAATTAAACTGATTGAAAATCTAAGAGAACCGATTGTAACCCACAAAGAAATAAATGATATAGGAAATTGAAGAAAAACCATTGGAATTCAAACTTTCATAAGCTTCAAAAAAAAAAAAAAAGGCTCATGATTGCTTCAGTGGTTTAGATTTACACAAGTGAAGGAAAGGAAATTCGACAAAGAGTGGCTTGATCTAGAAATTCATGTATGAAAAATGAAGCTTTTGATTGAAGGTTGAAATGCTGAATTGGAAGAGGGATTTAATTCGGTAAGATTGGTTAGCAGTTATTTGGAGCTTTTGGGTAAGATTGGTAAGTGGTTTGATCTAGAAACTCATGTATGAAAAATGAAGCTTTTGATTGAAGGTTGAAATGCTGAATTGGAAAAGGGATTTAATTTGGTAAGATTGGTTAGCAGTTATTTGGAGCTTTTTGGAAACATTGGTCTACCGAGTGTCTTGTGACCTATAAGCACTTATGAAGAACAGTTGCAAGAATAGTTTTTAAATTGGTTTGACTAACCGGTGCTTGTGAGACACTCGTTAAGGGCGGTTTGAGGTGTTAGTATTTAAAAAAAACCTAATTAATTTAATAACTATTAATTGAATACAAAAAATACAATAGCTTCAAAAAAGCAATATATATAGTAGAAAATTAAAAAATACAGCAGAAAATTCATAAAAAATCTCATTTTTTATGCATTTTTATTTTTTGAGTTTGTTAAATTTTTTGTATTACTCAGTTAATAGTTATTGGATCTTAAAGAAACAAAAAAGGACTAAAACATGATATTTATGTAGGAGAAATAACAATATAATAAAAAGTGAGACAGAGAATGGCATAGGGTATGAGACAGAAGATTCGTTGGCGTGTTAATGGGTATCTAGTTGGTACCTATTAAAAAATCCTTTTTAAATTACTGAACCTAAATTAGGAAATTGTCCAAATGAAAGGGGCAATCAATATATATAAACATATGCATATAAGTAATACACCAAGGTATAAATATTGTGTACTAATGTGTCAACTGGTCACATTAGAAAATTTCTTTTGAAACTTTTTTAGGTGGTTGGGAAAGAAGGAGATGCATTAGTCAGAATAAAGTTTTAGTATGTCAGGATTATTTACTTACTGTAAAAAAGTTGAAAAACAAGAAAGCAGAACCACAAGGAGGCAACCAAAAAATAAAACACTAAAATAAAAAAGAGGTAAAATCGGCTTCTTTGCCGACAGAAAAGACAACATAGTTTGTAAACAATCATCTCAAATCCGCTCCACAGATATAAGCAAAATCATTTTCCGGCCACAGAAGTCAACATGTCAAAAAATAATCTGCAATCTGAATCGATATGTTTTTCTTCTTTTTTCAATTAACTTGTTGCATGATGAAAGGGGAAAGCACAAATAAATTACATTGAAGGATGTGATTCCAGAACAATTCTTTCAAGTTTCATCCTCCGATAAGCTCATTGAGCTTCAATCCTTTTTAATCAAAATGAGCAAATTTATTGTTATCTTTTTGGCATATTGATATGTACATTTCACGGTTCACTGTTTCTTTTATCAAAAGTTAACAATATGTTTATTTACAATTATTTATCAAAACAAAATATAAGATTACTACTTAATTTACAAGTGATTGCATCGGTTAGGTCGAATAATTGACATATTAATTAGCTCAATTCTGAGCTTGTCGTGTCAATAATTACGAGAGAATCAAAGCCTCAAATTATGAGAAGTGTACGGACGGAGCCTCTTATCCTTTAGTATCATGTCCCATTTCCTACTTCCTTTATTTAAACTGCGCCAACATCTACTATCTTAAACCTACGCCCTTAATCAAGATTTGATGAATTACTTTATATGAAAAATTAAAAATTATATATGCATTGGTTATCAAAAATTGAACGAATCTTTCTTCTAATCTGAAATTTAAATTGCTAAGGCAGACAACTAGATAAAATAATGAATATTAGAAAGAAATGTCACTCTTGTTAAGAGCACAAATGAACCACGATTGTGATGTCATTTCGACGTTAGTTTTGACGGCAAATGGTAATGGTAGGAGCTAGGAACCGGCCATTGATGATTGAATTAGGTAGGTGCAGCTACAATTTTGAAGATCGATCAGCCATTAGGGTTGGTGTTATTTCACACTGGTACAGTTATTTTTTAGAAGCATATGAAGTTAATGGACAACTGATACATAGACATGGAGAAAAACAATTGTAAGATGCAATTGCAAGTAATTCATAATTGGGATCTTCCCTTTTGAAAATGGTGTAATATAATTGAAAGTTGAAGCAATTTTGATAACGTGATTGGATCCTAGCAGATGCATACACAATTATGTTGGTGTAAAATTTGAGGAAGTTAAACTTGTGATGAATAATTGGTTTCAAGTTATGAATTAGATTCATTCTCTTTTAGGCTGAATTTCTCCTCCACAAGGTGCAAGACAATTGATGAATCCCAAGTTGGGGTGCCATAATACTTTATAGTGTTTAATATTTCAAGACCCCAAATTAAATAAGAAGTGTTTGCTATACTTTTACAGACTAACTAATATTGAGAAAATGATTTTCATTATCAAATCATGCCTTAGTTGATCTTTTATCAATTAGGAATGTAAATTATTAGTTACAATCATTTTTGTTCAGGTCCTTTCACTACTCTTTAGTGAGATTGTAAGAATGATTGAATCACTTCAACTTGAATGAGCTATTATTGCTCTCGTCTTTCACTAAATTGCTATGTTAGTGTCTATATCTACTGCATAACATCTGTATTGTCTCGTCAATGAGAAGTCATAAATCTTGATACTCCCTTTTTTTTTTTCGTTTTGATAAGATCACAAAAAAAAAAAAAAACTCACAATAACAGGAATAATACATATATATTATAATCCAGTAAAATTAGAATCTAACACATAAACAGTGACATGAAAACTAACATATAGTAACTAGAAGAACTCATTATTGGCCCTTCGGGGTTCGGTTCCGTGGTTGTAGTCCCAGTTGGGGGAGAGCTACAGAGATTGAGTCCCCAGGTTTACCTGGTCGGTGATGTTGGGTAGCCTCTCCCGGCCACGTAGTGGGATTAATTGGGTTGTACAGTATCCAGTTCACGAACCTAGATACCCATTGTGTTAAAAAAAAAAAGAAAAAAAACTAGAAGAACTCATTATTGTGCTTAAGATTCTTGAGACCCTCGGTTAACTAAATTAAACACATAGGCAATTGGAAGAAATTTTATCCCATTTCTGTTCTAGCGATTGAAAGGACAAACTATTCTGATTTTGGCACTACAGCCGTGGTACTACTGACCAATGACATCTTTTACTTCCTATTAGGTCTCTAGCTTTATTGCAGAAGAATATTAATAAGTAGCTATCATTAATTTTGTTACGGCAGAAATGCAGATGATACACAAAATTTGGTAGCTCTACACACATGTACTTTTCACAGCAAATTAAAAAAGCATTAAAACGTGATGCACTAGCCTGACTATGGACTCCGATCCGCACACTTAACGAAACACATGAACATTTTAATACTGGATGCTCTTCCAACTTATTTCATTGGGAGTGGTAAGTAAAGGTATGGATGTGTTGTCTAAACATAAACAATATAGGATTAGCTATCTAACGAAATAAAGATATGACACAAATGTATGGTATACCATATCCCATCACCTTCATGTGATACATCACAACTACTCCCCCAAATTTAGTTTTTCTTCAATATCTAGACTACAAATTGAGGGATGAATTGCCAAAGCAGTCCTTTTCATTCTGACAGATGTGGAATTAGTCCCTCACATTTGAAGGGTAACGACAATTTCCTCCCTCACTCGGCATACCTAAAGTTTGTCTTGATCCCATATTAATTTGTTAATTTTTCTAGGTTAAAACAATTAGGGACCTAATTTAATTTCTTATAATCTTGTGATTTTTTTTTACCGATGAAATTATCCATTGGAGTTGGCTGTCTAATTTCTAGTAATAAGATGAGTGCAACGAAGATTGAGAACCGACTTAGTGGCCCCTAAACATATGCATTAGTAATCAAGATGCTTCACTTTAAATTTGGTGGATCAAATTGAGATTTCCCAAATTATGGTAAATTGTTTAGCAACTTATTCTAAATTGTGTGATACTTAAACACTTACCTTTGCCCAGAGAAATCTTATGAGTTCGTCTTATTTTTGCCAAATCTCAATTAAGTCAGTAACAAGTATGTTCGACATGAGGATTTCAAAGAAACTGTTGTCTTAATTTTCATCTTCAGTTAACTATATCTGCTTGTTTTTGGGATGATGTGCTGTTTTGGCACAAATAATACTAACTTTGGAAGTAATAGCTTTATTCACTTCAATCAACCCTTGCTCGTGACTCTTAGTGTCTTACATAGTATGTAACTTAGTATGCTAAAATATCCATTGCATAATGCCCCAGCCAACCAGTACTTTTTATTTCCCACCAAGTCCCCTCCTCTTTCTCCGTCCTCTTTTCCCCCCTTCTTTCTCCATCCTTGTCATAATGTCATGGGGTCCTCTTTTTATTAGTAAATTACAATATCTTTCTGTTTTCAATTTTGTTGCCCCACATTTTTATTTACCAAAGTGGTAATAATAATCAATAAATGACAAATTAATTCAAAAGAAACACAAATTCTCTCTATATAAACCACTAGAAGTAACTAAAAAAAAGACTAATACAAGCTCTTCTTAACCACTTCTCTTCTTGCTCAGAAAAGCAATGGCTTCTACTGAAGCAGCATATAGTGGAGCTAGCCATGCCCAAATTGAACCTACTGATGCTGATACCACCCCATATTCAACTCTTTTGTTCCTTCCTTCTTCTCGCAGGACTAATTCTTCCCTATCTTCATCACCATCATTTTCATCCAATTCATCCTCTGCTGGATCATTAACTTTCCCTGGTGATAATTCCCCATTCAGTCCTCCCAGAACCCCTCAAGCAAGATTCTCAGGAGTCCCATTTTCTTGGGAGCAAATCCCAGGAATTCCCAAGAATGAAATTTCCAAGAAGGAAGGTTTATCTGCTTTAGGCCTTCTCCCATTGCCACCAGCTGGAAGTTTCAGCACAAATTCCTTCAGGAAGCATAATAGAGAAGACATGATCATTTCTCCCAAGAAGTTCTACAACCCCAGTGAAAGTTTTAGGATGGATCCATTCTTTGCAGCATTAGTGGAATGTTCCAAGGATGATCACCATCGTCACCATGATGGAAATGTTATTGGTAATTTGTGGAAGGGCTCAAAAGTTTCATCAAAGACAAGTTTAAGTGATCGATTTGGGTTCATCAACATGTATGCTTCTTGCAAAAGGACTTGTGCAGTCTCAGAATCCATTGTTTATCTTCCAAGATCAAGACCTTATAGTTTGTTAAATCGTCGTTGATCAAGCTACAAAATTCATGGTCTCAAGGTCAAGGGCATCAAGAATTGGCAAAACATCAATAGATAAGTGTTTGTTTTATGATAGTCTACTTGAATTTCTTTTGCTTTCCTATCTTTATATTTGGTATTCTCTTGTTATCTTGGAAATTGGTATGGAATGTGAGGACAAGTCAATGATGCTCTAAGACAAATTGTAAAATTCAGAATTTATGCATTACTATTTTCTAGGAACAAGTGCCAACATCTTTTTTTAGTGCAAAAATTCGTCCTATTTGAAGAACACCTAATATATATGTTTATCTAATTCAACATCGAGCTATGGTTTCCTCTCTGTATTGCATGTGATGTTTCATGGCATTATGAGTAGAAGTTACACAATCCCATGTGAGGTTAAGTATTGATACACTGTTGGACCACAGTAGAAATGACAACCATACATTAGTTTATGATTGCTATTTTGATTGGGCAAGGCATGGGGCGGAATTTAATATGCATACTATGTGTTGTAAATAATGTGAGGAGATGCAAAATTTTCTGATTTTATGTCCAAGTCAAAAACATGTCGAAAGACAAGCACTGAGAAGGGCGTTCACCTACCTTTGGTTCTTTAGTCTTTGGTCATGATCTTACACATTTTAAGGGGATCAACAAGTTTAAATTCCTTAGATCTTCTCCCTGTATTAAACACAAAAGGAGGAATAAAAACAAAAGCAACCTTTGATTTCCCTTCTTATTAATTAATTGCTTATAATGATAAACACCTAGAAAGATAGTAGGCAGTTTACTTTCTGCTTTTAATCAATGAATATTTTTTTCCCTAATTAGTACATTGGCTATGCTATATCCACTCCTCATATAATAAGATGTTTGTATGGTAATGCAAATATATGGACTACTTGATACGATCATAAAAAAAGAAAAAAGAAATACTGCAACAATTGGTACACAGTCGCCCTTGAAATAATATGAAAAGTTTTTAGGCAGTCGTATCTCGATTCAGTGCATTAAAGTTTGCCGGATCAAATTTAATGAGGATGATTTCATAAAAAAAAAAAAAAAGATATCCTGGGATTAATTTTGCAAGCAGAGTTCTTCCCAAAAAGATTTGAATAACGTGCTATCCTCTTCTTTCATCATTAGATAAATTGATAAAGTATACTTGCTGTGCATTTGGACTACTAATTTCAAGAACTCAAATCGACAAAAATGTACTAACTATTACACTACAAATTATAACAATGAAAGTAGGACCATGACGAGAAGCAAAAGTTACACCCAAATCCTCGAAACATTATTGCTAGCTGCCAAAGAACAGCCAAACCCTTAAAAAATTTAGATCTATGTCACAAGATGGCCCTCACTAATTATAATGTGTTTTGTGTTGCCTATGATGAAAAATTTAGTGGGCTTTGTTCTTTTTGCTAAATGAATAGCACTAATGTGCCGAAAGAAGTTTCTGATATGATGAACAAAGAGGTCCACATTCCACAGGTCTTTCTCCTACTGAAAAATTCACACTCACATCACTTTCTCTTAATGCAACTTCTTGGCATCAACGCAAGTTACATATTAAAAAACTCAGGAACATCGTTTGACATCAATAATATAGAGAATCTCAGACAAGTAGACACAGAGCAATATTATACACATATATAAAGTTAAATATTGATATTATTGGGGTAAGATTTGACCACATGAAATGCTGAGTTGGCTGTCAATAATAAGTGTTAAGGCTTAACTAGGGAGCGTAGGAAATAATGATACTATCAAGCAAAGACTGGATTAATTAGCACACTTAAACGCCAACCTTAGTAGTTAAATTTTGCTATTTGTCATCACGTGGATGATAGTCTGGCCCCAATTATAATGTCTTGAGACAAATAAGCAATTAAATAAAAGAGTTCACCTACGTGGAGCGACCGAAAATCGCTATATTTTTAAGTGATAAATACAAAATGATTAAAATTAAAGAATATGAACCATTTTTCAATGTGTCTGTCGCAAGTCGTATGTCGTTTATTATAGAATTATTCTAAATAAATTTAATCCTAGTTACGAAAAGATAGTCCCACTAGCATAAGGTTCAAACTAGTTTCTATGGCTCTCAAACTTTTAACCGTGTAAAATTTTTGCCCTTTAACAATTATGATGAAATTTTTTATTCTCGACCTATCAAAAGTGTAAATTATTGACCCTTCTATCAATTTCAGTAGTTATGAGTGATAAAGAACAACATCACGTAGGACGCACAAGGAAATAGCAAGGACAATATAGTTGGTGCAGGAGCATCTAGCGAATAAAAAAGACAATAAAAGCACTTTGACTTAATTGATTTGCCTCAATTTACATCCCTTTCCTCCAAAACCCTCAACTGAACAAATTAAACAAAAGGATCCAAGAACTTTTCTACTGGCATTAGAAGGAGAAACAGGCGCTTAATTTATCTTATACTTGTTGGGATTGTAATGATGCACATCGGTGAAAAGATTGGTGGCCTGAAGAAGAGGCCAAAAAATCCTCTGTTTTTTAAAATTCGTATGCCGATTCCTATAAATTTGTGCCAATGTTTTATCTGTGAGCTTTTGTTCACTTTGATGAGGATACCTCTTGCCGTTAATCTCTAGGATTGCACATCAGCCCCCATGAAACGTAAAAGCTTCATCGCCTGACCACGACAACTCGTTATTTTATGAGCCCAAGGGCAGGGACTTTGGCACCCAATGTTGATTTGAAAAGGTTATTGTTCCCATGGTATACATTTTTTTGTTTTCCTTTGTCTGCAACTCGAGATCGAAGATGGGAAAAGAAGCTACCTTTTACTCGATAAATGCTTTACACTTTTGATTATAATGCACTTACTGATCTCTCGCGCATTGCTTGAGGTGCAAACGAGTCGAGTATCAACTTAATTTTATGAAATTCGAATTTTCAATATAAAATTCGAGTTCGAATTTAATAAAATAATTATTTTATTTTAAAAAAAATAAATAAAATAATTATTTTTCTTAACAAATAATAATAAATTAGGAATATATATGTAATTTTATTATTAAAATAAAAAATATATATATAATCGAGTCGCCTCGTGATTTAATGAGTTGGGTATCTTTGAAATCAAGTTTGACTTGGTCAGTTCGATCTCGATTCTTGTTCAAGTCAACCTCGAATTCGAGATGCTCACGACCGGTTCGATTCATTTATAACCCTACACCCTACACATTGCACATGTTACTTTTTCTCCGTCACTCATGAATTGATAGAAAGGCCAACATTTTATACTTCTGATAGATCAAGGGTCAAAATTTTTTTCATAATTGTTGAAGAGTTAAAACTTTACATAGATAAACGTTCGAGAGCCCCTAAAATTTTTCCCCTTGAATTATTAGGGTTTTAGATCTAATTTTCCTAAGGATGCTAATTACATTTTGGAATCTCAAATTTTTTTTTTGGTAAAAATTTATTAAGCGGTAGGAACTAGTCCTTTAATCAAATTTAAGGAAGAATAACTTTTAATTAATTTGATAATGAAGGATTGGACATCACAGCGGTTATTATAGTACCAATTATTAATGAGAGTGGTTATCAAATATGAAACTGCTGCCCGACTTTCCGGCAACCGGGCCTTGGCGTTTATATTCTTTTGTTTGTGCATGTCATATTCTGTTCTTTCTTCCTCATGTTTAAACCACTCATACTCATCAAGACTGACAAAAAGTATGAGTTACCAAATTGGCAGGGTACTAAGGTTTCGTTTGATAAAACTAAATTTGAATTCTGAAATCTAAATATTGAAATAATTAATTTGTTGAATTTTAAACACTAAAAAAATATATGAATATCTGAATTTTAATGCTAAACCTATTTATACTGTTTGATAAACATTTATAACTGAATGCTTAATAAGTTAAATTTGATAATTCTGCCCTTATACTTTTTCATCCAAAAAAGAAATAGAACTTATGATCTAATTAGTTTAAAATTGTTTGGTATGAAAATGACAATATTTATTTTTGAATCAAATTAATATAAAAGATGAAATATATTATATGAGGAGTATGGAGAAGATGTGAAAATCATTAAAAAGGAGAAAAGAGAAATAGAAAACTGTTAGATAGAAAATATCAAGTTGTTAAATTAGATAAGAATTTTGAGTATAATTAACAAACAAGAATAAATTTGATAGATAAGATAAGATAGTTGAAGTAATTATATTAATTCTTATCAGAATTAAGCATTCAGTTAGCATTCTTGTGTTGAAAAAAAATACATACAAATTCAGTACTGCTTAACAAGTTCAGCAGATGGATTTTCATTTATCAAACACTCAAAACATTTGAATGTTTGAAAAAGTTCAGTTTCAGCACTTTTTTATGTTATCAAACAAACCCTAAGACGCCAATTTTTGGTCTTTAAACTGGTCAAGTTCTCCTAAATTCCAATTTCCTCAATGTAGTATCCTAGTGAAGTTAACAATAAATAAATTAATGGGTACCAAATTTCACCTTCAATGTGCATGAGGACAAAATTCATAAAAGAGGCATAATCTAGTTAAAATCGCTTATCGAAATTTCCACTATATCCTACTTCTTCATATTGTAATTCATTTGTAGTTTCAGAGTAACATATGTGTACAGCCAGAGTAAGTGGAGCCAAAACCTAAAAGTTAGAAGGGCCACGACTTTTGCAAGTCAATGATGGACGCAGCCGAGATGACTGTTTGGATATCAAATTTTTTCAAATAATATTTTTTTATATCATAAATATATTTCTCAACCCATTTTTTTATCTCACATACATCACATCATAAAATTGCTATAATAATTATTTCAAATAATATTCTATCTAAAATTAACTTAAAATGTTTTCTGGCCAAGCAAATGGCCAGTGTCTAAGACAGGGCTTCACTTGCAAAGGCACGACATCCAGAAAACAGAAGAAGGTTCTTCCCTTCTCCCGTGGTGAATTTATGATTTTTCGAAGTGGAGAAGAGGAGGGAGGGGGGCTTGGTTTAATTGCCCACCATCGGCATAAGGCTATGTTTGGATATCTTATTGTCGTCTTTGGTCAACAATTGCTGATGGTAGATATTAGGACTGTCAATGGAGTTGGGCTAATCCGAGCTCGGCTCATTCGATCCGACAAAAAGTCTGATGAGCTCTATCTTTTAGTGAGCCGATCTGAAAGTGAACCTAAAAATTAGGTCGGAATTAAATATGAGCTGAGCTTGGACCTCATTAGGCTCAAACCCGATATAGGCCAGACCCTTTAGTTACCTATATATATAATATTTATATTTTGATATTATGTATCATTATATATCCAAATATATTATTATTAAATTCTAAATATATATAAATTACAAAATACAAAAATACATCTGAAGACTCTTCTATGAGCTTTTTTGAGAGCCAATATTAGTAATGCATAACTAAATCTTTAATTTTTCTTATTGGTTGAACAAATTTTTGTATTGGCATAATATTGGTTGATTTCTTTTTGATCTAGAAACACAAATCATATAAAAAAGTTTCAACTTTTAAGATGTATTAGCTTATAATCGCATGTTTTATCACTATTTTTCATGCATTTTGAATGAATTAAATATAAATGTTGTTGAAAAATTTTTGGTTTATATAATTTTTAAGAACTATTATTTATTCATGTTTAGTTTTAATATTATAGTCTTGTAAATGTTAAATTAGTTTTATAACTTAATAGTTACAGTAATTATATTAAAAAAATTAAGGAGTAATAAGTGAGTTTGTGTTAAACCTGAATAAGGCTCACAACCCGAATATTATGTGAGTTGAGTATGAGTTTCACATTTATTAACTCGAAACTTATAACTCGAAACTGAAAATGTTATAAATTAAATGAGTTGAACTTGAACTTATGCTGATCCGACTCATTAGGCCCGGTTGACAGGCCAGTGGATATCCAGTGTTTGGATATCTTATTGTCGTCTTTGGTCAACAATTGCACTCATTTATCGTGGACCACTAAAACAATTTTATTTCCTTTGTACCATTTGTCTGGTTAAAATATCTGGCACTTATGTCCTACAAGTTGAAGGAAAATAGAAAATAAAAAAAGAACATTAGTTAACTATACGTGCTCAATGATTGGTGAAGTGAATTTATGAGGTAAATTCTTCTACAAATATTTTGAGGATAAACCACCTATACAGCCTTTAAACTATGCCAGTTGCAATATTTTGGTACCCCATCCAAATTTTGTATCAAATCACCCAATAAACAATAAAAATCATGTATTTCAAGTATTTCCGTCCATTTATGCCATTACTGCAAGCAAAATAATGGACATTTTTGTCCAATCAAATAATCAAAGGGCAATGGCCAATTAAAATCATTTGACCACCATTTCCTGAGCTTTTTTTTTCCTTTACCAAAAATTAGGGGAAGAAAAACATCTTCTTTCACCAACTTCCTTCTACGCTTTTCCCCTATACAACCTGCTACCCCTCGCACTTCCCACTTCCCCCCAACGGGGGCTAATCTCCTCTCCCTTGCAATGGAGAGAATTTCACTTCATTGTAACATAATAAAATTTATTTAAAATTTATTTTCAAAAATCAATACTGTTCATAATATATTTCATCACTTGTGTAAGTTATACATAACATTTCATATTCATATGAACTGCACTAAATTCTGCCATTTGATTAACTCACTATATACTTGTTACAATTTTGACTCATTTTTTACTGTTCAAATTGTCAGACTTGGATTTCATCCCACCGACTATTATTTTGTTGAGTTTGGATTTTATCCTAAGGATAAAACTCAAACCCAACAAAATAAACGGTTGATAGGATAAAATCCAAACCCAACAAAATAAGCGGTTGGTGGAATAAAACTCAAACCCAATAAAATAACGGTCGGTGGGATAAAATCCAAATCTGACACGTTTTGTAGGATAAAATCCAAACCCAACACAAATGTTTTGTGTAAATTGATGCCAAAATATTCTCAAAACAATGTCATTGTTTAGGATATTAAACTAGAGATAAAAAGAAAAGTAATGACATAATCGGATGATTTTAAACGAAGAGACCAATGGAGAGAAATCCAATGGAAAGGATTCTAACCTCTCCACCCTCCCTTCTGCTCCCCCACAATGTTTTGAAAATCGGACCAGACCGGCCGGTTCGACCGGTTGAACCGCGAACCGGCCATGACACCGGTCCGGTTCAATGACATTGTTGACTTTGCTAGAAACCCGGTCAAAGACCGGTTGAACCGTGAAAACCGCCGAACCCGATTGAACCGGCGATTTTCCGGTTTTCAACTTTCCTTTTTTTTTTTTTTTTTTTTTTAAGTTTTGCAAAATGCAACAATCAAGATTCGAACCCAAGACCTTTGTAATAAAAGACCAACGTATTAACCGTTGCACCATCACATCTTATTAGTTTTTTTTGATAACTTATTTATATAAAACAAATACTCATATTTCTTTTTTCTATTTTTCTTACAAAATCGCATCCCCTCATGGCTCTTTCTTTTTAATTTTCAACTCTCTCTCTCTCTCTCTATCATCTTTTCTTTTGTCACTCCCTTTTTAATCAAACCTCTTTATTTTTAATTTATTAATGTTTTCTTCCATCTTTTAATTTTGTTTTTGTCCATTAAATTGAAAAAAGTTAAAAAAAAAATTTTTTAACCCAAATTATTTAATGCCACAACCACTCACTTTTATCTTAATTTTTGTTTCTTATCAAGTTTACATTTCTATTTTCGATTTTCTTGATTTCCTTCGAACTCCAAATTTTCTTTTTTAAATTGCAATATCTAAATCTCAAAATGTAAATTAAAATTTAAATTCATAATATCTAAATTCTCAGATACATGAATTTTGTATAATTTCAAAATATTGTGATATTTTGGGGTTGGATTTAGATATAATTGAAATTGAGATGAAATTTATTTGTTTTAACTTATAATTTAAAAAATTTATTTTTAAAAATCCAAGTTATTAAAAAATAGTAAACTTTTCATCATATAAAATATTAAATTAGTCCATTACATGTCTTATTTTGTACATATATATATATTTATATAAATTATTTTTTAAAAAATTCATTGAACCGAGGTTGAACCGGTCCGACCGGTTGAATCTCGACCCTTTCACTTCACCGGTTCAATTAACGGTCCGATTTTTAAAACATTGCTCCCCCCTCTCCAAGGTACTCGCCGCCCTGTCTTGCTGCCATATCTGGCCAGATCTGATTAGGATTTAAGAGAAGCAATTTTGGGTTTTATATTCTCATTCTTGAGCAAAAGTATCAAAAAAAAAAAAAGAGAAAAAAAGAACAACTCACTCTAGTGGCACTCTATAAATTTTGCTGGAGAAAAAGATGAAAATGGCAACTCGTGCATGAAGAACGATATAAATTTAAAAATTTAGTTGAGTCATCCATCATTTCTTTATTTGCATATTGACTGCTAGCTGGTTTTGCAGTAGCACTGAAATTTACCTCGCAACTTTATTCTAAGAGTCCTTCTTATTATAATAGGACAAAAATACCCTTCATTCAATCTACCCCATCGAATAAAATGGATAGAAGCGCCTAAGAAAAACTCTCTAGTTAAAACTTCCTTCAACTCTTCCACGGGAGAGATCAGATTTTTCTAATTTTTCCCCATGAAAGGAACCTTCTTGCTAATTTCTTTCATTTGTGTGAATAAAGTCTCTCCTAATATTTCCTAATGAGACTTTCTTCTCTCGTACAATTGTCTAGTGAGAGTTTTTTCTCTCCTAAGAATTCCTAGTGAGAGTTTTAGGTAGTTTTTTTTCATTTTTCTTTTATTAGATTTGAGTTTTTTTTTAGGTTTTGACTATTAGATTTGGAATTTCTTGAGTTTATTTGACATATCTCACCATAATTTTTGAACTTGAAACAGTTTATCAACAGATCTGGCAATTTAAAGCATGCACAAATGTTCGTGCGATTGCAATTATTTTATCTCATTTGGAGATTTACAGTGTAATTTCTATCAGTTTTTTAGATATGTAGTATCCATATTTTAGATCTGTTTTTTAATATCTGTGTATGTTTGATGTTGTAACTTCTGCCATTAGTACAGATTTTAATGAAGTTATAATGTTTTATCGAAAAAAAGAGATCGAAGTGCCTAAATGTTAGTCTTTTTATTGTTCACGGGGTGATCTGATACAAAAATTAGATTAATGGCCAAAACTTTGCTATAAGCATAGTATAGGAGTTCCCTAGGTACTTTACACCTAATAAAGTTCAGCGTAGGCGTTCAGCAGAGACCGATAATAACTCCTAAAACGCCAACTCACTAATTTCCATTCAAGTAATTTATCATATATATATATATATATATAGACACACACGTGTTATTCATATTTAAGTTTGCAAATAAAGTCTTGTTGTGATTTGCATATGTGGTTGATCATACGTTTGAAGACACTGAGGCGAGAATAAGTTTTGTCGGACACTTCTTATATGTGTCTTTCACGGTGTAATATATAGCATATTTGTTTTGAATGGTGTGCTAATCAAATGATGACAGAGGGACAGAAAAAAAAAAAAAAGAGGAGATTATTCTTCCAAATGATGCGAAAGTTGATGTTTGAAGTCCTTTATAAGAAAGTTATTTGTGATTCTAAAGTGCCTCACATCTTTTGGGAAGTAGTAACATATAAAAATTCAGATTTAATGAGCAAGATTCCACCATTAGTTAAAGATACACACTAAGTATCACATATACTAAAAAAAAATGATTGCTGATTTTAATTATTAATGCTTTTGATGCTAAAATTTGACTTAGAGAGAGAACTCACAAATATTTTGATTGTTTTAGAGAGAGAACTCTCAACTAGAAGAAGTTTTTTTTTTTTCCTTTTCATAGATAAACATTATCATCTCATGTCATGAGCTCTATATTAATGGTAAAAAATACATCAAAATATGCAACATATCCAAGTAAATCTGAAAAGATAACAAAGATTACAATAGATTTAAACATTAACAAAGACTACAATTGGAAGCTCCAAAATATGTTCCAAATTCAGTTATATTTCATCTATAGCCTTATGGACATATGCGTATGTCTTCAATCATTAAATTTAGTGTTTAACTATTTTAAATTCAAATATCAGACTGAGATCTTACAAAATTCAAATATGACAAACAGAAAAAAGACTAAACAATTGCTTACTATGAAATCTTAAGATAGAAAAATTCTAACTAGAAACCCTGAAAAAGAAGAAATCTCTCACTATGAGAATTTAAAAGACGAGAAAACTCTCACTTAGACATCTTAGAGATTTATCACACACAAAATAGAGAGGGGGAAAAAAACCATAAGAGGGAGTGCTTTCTCGTATGTCTTTATGCGAGAGGAAGGTTTGGCATAGAAAGGAAGAGAAATTTGGTTTACAGTGAATGTTAGAATTTGATAGTAACTCCGAGAAGTTCTGAAATGGAATGAATAAAATGAAAACCAGAAACGGAGTTAGGATCCAGTAGGCAAGGGAACAATTGGTAATGAAAACTTGCATGTAATGTAGTGGAACCGGGACCTAGCTTTATTGTGTTTATTATATATCTTGTAAATTCAAATTGTTCTCTTACGTATGCTATGTATATGTACTTTTTTTTTAACCCCTGCCTCTTCTCCCCATAATTGAGTGGCCGGGGATTGATCCTCTGACTAGTTAGCGACAATGTTTTGAAATTCGGACTATTAATTGAATCGGTGAAGTGACCGGATCGAGATTCAATCGGTTGAACCGATTCAATTCCAGTTCGATGATATATTATATATACATACATACATACATACATACATACATACACACACACTTGTGCATAGAATAATTGTTCCAATTGTTCCGGGCTGTTGTCCCATGGACTAATTTAAGACATCACTTGATAAAAAATTAAATATTTTTAAACACATAAATTTTTAATATTGTAAATTAAAACAAATAAATTCATCTCAATTGTACGTACTTGGTAAAAATCTTAAATCCCACACAAACTAAAACCGTATTCTAAAGTTAAACAAAATGCATTGAAAATTTTGAAATTAAACAAAATCTAATAGAATTACAAAAAAAAAAAACAGTGATCTTTGAGTTTGAGGGTGAGAAATATAGAGAGTTTAGTTACTCTTTTAGAAATTAGGGTTGGGAACGAAAGATTCCACTGATAAGTTTTATTATGTTTAAAACTTTGAACGGATTGACAAGTTTTTTGCGGTTTTGACTGAGTTTTTATGAAAAGTTAACACTAGTAATGAACCGGATTGAAGACTTGCCCGGTTCGCGGTCTGACCGATCCGATCCAATTTCAAGACATTGGTTAGCAAGAAGGGTTTAACCCTTTCCTACGTATCTGTATTTATAATGTTGAAACCTGTTTAATTTGTTAAAAAGACTCCAATATTTAATTTGGAGTAGGTCCAGTAGTTTTGCTAATGGTCATGGAAATGAAGGAGAGAATTTCATAAAGAAGAAATATAGAAGCAGGTGAGGGCTGGGCAATGTAAATAAAACAAGGACTTTTATATAATTCAGGGGTGCATATATTGAGTAGAATTTAAAAATTTTGAAAATTTAATGACCTATCATATAATTTTAGCAAACTTGAGGGGAGCAATTGTCCACCCTCAGGCCTACTTAGTCATGGAAACTAACCTCAACAATTACAAGGACCTGAGCGTAGGCATTAACGGGTCAACAACGAAATTCTCCCTGTCGGCATAAGAGATACCAAGACCCGTACGGCAAAGCAAAATCAATTGTAAGTTTAAATAATCGTTTTGACTCTACCTAAGAAAAAAAAAAAGTAAAAACTTCCTTAGCTTCTATAATTTAGGCATAGATACTTGACAAGCGAGAATGAAACTTCCTTAGCTTCTATATGGCAGTTAACGTTTTCGTTTGTCTTCTTTCATTGACAAACTTAATTTTTATTTCTCATTATCCCCTTCCCTTTCAGCCTCTTCGTATTCCACCCTATCTTTCTTTTAGGGTGTCAAAATGGGTAATTTGAACGGATTTGAGCGGGTCATAATTTGATCAACTTATTTCTACCCATTTATACCTATTTAATAAATAGGTATAGATATATACACAATTACTCATTTATTAGTCACTTAAAATTCTACTTAATTTTTTTTATTTTTTGCATGTTATTTGACAAGCAATAACGGTATTTTATTGTTATTAGATTGGTAAGAAATTCAAATTTATTTCCTTAACACTCACTAAAAATTGAGTTTAAATGTATAATTATTTTTAAATGAGTATAAATGGGTGAGTTGAAAGAACTCTCTACCCATCAATTAAATGGGTTTAATTGGATATCCATTTATACCTATTCAAAATTAATGGGTGGATTTGGACAGGTTTGGTCGGATCAACATAATTGGATTTTGATTGACACTTCTAATTTCTCTAACTAAAAAACAAAAAAAGAAAAAAAAGGAAGTTGACAAGTATTCTAAAGGAGTGCTACAAAACTTGAACCCAATTCTAGCTGTTATGAAATTATTAATGCTTAATTTGCCATTGAACAATTTACATCATGTTTGGAGCATTCACAATGTCTTACGTCTCGAAAAAGATATGACCTCTGAATAGTAACTTTCTGCATCAACCCCACTCCACGTTCCCCTTTCCATTTCGTCCAACGGAAAAAACAGAACAACATCACAAAAATGAGAATGGTCGTTATCTAAAATTTTGACAAGTCACGTTTCATTGCCGAATTTTCTGGAAAAAAAAAGGGACAAAAGCCTCAAGATAATTCTTATAACAAACAAGACTGGTCCAGAAATAAGAAAAAGAAAGTTCGAAAATCTTTGGGGGCTGATTAATTTCTCACTCTTGTCAACAGACCTAGATTTTCTATTTAGTCGTTTTTTAATGATTGAACAAATAAAGTAGAAAATGAATGCACACAACAGGAGAAGAAAGTTATTAACGGGCCTACATTTTTAGTTGCAATCATCAAGGAACTAATACTTTCATTTTCAATTGGAGGAAAACTCTAAATCTTACCAAAAATAAATGAAAAGAGGAGGACTTAGGAATTAGACTAAGAACCTCATAGTTAATTAATGTTTCTACTAACTAAATTAGGTCTCAAAAAAATGTAAATTTGGAGGTTTAGAGAAAACATAAGTATGATAGGGCAGGAAATTTCACATTTAAAGCAGTTGTAAAAGAAAATTGTGGCACGAAATCTTCAAATATTTTGAATTCATAAGAAGAGGTTTTTGCATGACAAAATTTTAGGATTACTTTTCAAACTGAGAAATAATCTTGACAAAAAAAAAAAGAAAAGGGATGAATCTTTGGGAGATGAAGTTGCAAAACTTGATGGAAAAGTAGCATTAATTGTCCCTCTCACATAGTGTATGTTAATTTCAGTTCATTTGAATCTTTTTTTTTTTTTTCTACTAGGAGGGTATCCGGGTTTCGGGTATGCCGGACCCGACTAATCCTTCTGAGATCCGAGAGGAGAGGCTCCATCCCCTCGAACCGATAACCACTGGGACTCGATTCCTGGTGGGGGAGAATGGACAACGGATCCTAAGGAGTCTCTCGTGACCAACCGAGCTATCCAGTAGGGGCTAGTTCATTTGAATCTAAATGATCGATTTTAACCTGTAACATGTAGAAAACGTTCATTTTTTATCCATTGTCATTTTTTTAGTCAAATTTTGACCCAAACAGGCCGTACACCATGACGTGATCAATTTTTGAAGGCCAAATTTGACAATTCACTCGTTATGTTCCTCCAATGTAAATAACCAACTGCCAACTCCTTCCTGTCCCTTCCTCTCTCTCTTTCCATCTCGATCGCCTGCCCTTTTTTCCCCTTTCCCTTCCCTCCCACCGCTTCCTCCTCTTTCTTCTCCCCACCACCAATCCCACCACTCTCTCACTTTCTTTACCCTTTTCCTTTTCACCGCTGTGCCACTTCCCCCGCCTTTTCCACCACCAGCATTGCATGCTTTGACCACTGCCGCCAACTCTCTCTTTCTTCCCCCAACTACTTCCTCTTCTTTTCCCCCTTCTTCCCTTTTCTTGCTCTCCCATCACTCCCACTCCCCTCCTTTCTCCAACTGTCCTTTGCTCTTCAAAATTTTGTCTTTCAAAAAATTGACCATGTAATGGACCTGTGAGCGGTTTCAGCCAAAATTTGATCAGAAATGAGGGAACAAAAATTAGCATTTTATATATATTACGGACCAAAATCAATTATTTTAATTTGATGGAACAGAAATTAACATATGCAATATGTGAAGGACGATTTGTGCAATTTTTACAAACTTGATATTTGTGAAAGATGACTCCTTCGCGGGATCTGAGAGTACCATCATGTACTCCACTTAATAAGATGTCGGCATAGGAAGGTCCGTTATGTTTGGTACTAGAGAGTAAAGGCCCACTCTTAGTCACACCCACAAAAAGCCAAAAAAAAAAAAAGAAAAGAAAAAAGTATCTTAAAAATGTGCTTCTTAGCTCGATTCTTTCATACTTCTTCATATTTTCATAGACATAAATGAACTTTTAAAAAAAATTAAGAATATCAAAAACTTCAGTCTCAAAACATATTCTACTTACGGTCCATTTGGCTTGATGCATTTGAATTTGAGTAAGCATTTTAAATGACGGATTCAAATCCAACTTATTTGCATCGGATTGTTTAACCCACTTACAATCATTTCAAATCCAATTTATGTTAAAACAATCAGGGGTAAAAGCAGGAAAACTAGCAAGCTCAAGGATTAATGTCAAATTTCGTTTCCTCACATTTTCGGATCGTGCATTGCTTTTGACCGCAAACTTTCCCCCGGATGAAAACGCCTTCCTGACTACCATCGTTTCTCAACCACTGGCCTTTGGCTCAATGGCCACCACCTACTTGGTAGGGGTGGGAGGCAAAGGTTTGAACCTTACCTCTCACAAAAAATATCACATTTCAGTGGTTTGTCTTTAAAAAATTCAGGCGGGTGTGCTGTGCACCCATCTGGTCCGGTGGTAGTTCAGTCATCTCCGACTTATCCTTGGATCTCCTTAGATCCGCCCTCTTTCCCTTAGTGTAGGATAGATTAGGTTTATCGTCTCCGGCAAAAAAAAAAAAGACTACAATCGTTTCTCCATCACACGCCCTAACAATGACACGAATATGTGGGGGAACTCAAACCACTACCCAAAACATGCTTACGTAATAATTGATCTGTTAATCTTGGCATATGAATGGTGGCAAGCAATGACAGCAATAGCAGCATATAATATTCAGTCCTTTGGTTCTTTATTGCACAAGCACGCCAAGGAGAATAACTTCAGGGGGAAGGAGGGATTATAAATGACGTGTAAATTGGGTGAATTGGAAATTCACTCATTTTTAGTAGTGAGATTTATCCTACTTGTTGGTTGATCTAAAATCCAAATCTTTCTTAAAAGTATCTACGCAAGCCATGGAATTTGGAGTGGTGATTCGAAATCCAAATCCACCCAAATCCTTCTGTTCCAACGCACCTTTATAGTAAAGCCAATGATATTATTGTGAAATTGTACAAACATCAATAATCTACAAAAACCATCTCCATTCTGCTTTATTTTTTTTTTTGTTTTTTCTCTTGTCGGTGCCACATTACAGATACAATCACAATAAATTTTCTGTACATCTTAATGTACCCATTAGTGTTTTTTTTTTTTTTTTTGACTTCAAGAGCAAACTATGCAACATGGCAATAATTTTGATCCAGTGAAAGCCACCACCTCTCCTGGTGGGGTGGGAGGTCAGGGGTTCAACCCTTGCCTCTTATCAAATTGTCTGTCCCTCATGGGCAATTCGGTTGGTCTCAGCAAGCCTCTTTAGGAGCCGGTGTCCAATGCTCGCAAGGGTCCGAGTCCTGTGGTTATCGTGTTCAGGGGGATGGGGCCTCTCCTTTCGGGCCGGAGTGAGATTAGTCGGGAAAAAAAAAATCCCTTTCTTGTCAATGTCTTTGCATATGGACGTGCATGCATGACGTACAAGGATTCTATTCGTAAATTGAAGGCTGGAAACAAGTCAAGTTAGCTGCACCTACCGCTAAGAATTTATTGAATAATCATGCATGACACTGTTCTTACATCAGCTTCACTTCAGCAATATTTCTTTGGCCAAGATCCAGGAACACGGAAATCTAATGCTTTCTTGATATTTGACTTTGTATAGTCCTTGTCGTAGAATTTTCAGCCTCTTTGGGTGTTACCCGCGCTATTTATTAAGAAAAGAGGAAATTATTCGCCCGGGCCCTCAACTATTTGTCCAACCATTTAATATAACTATCGAGACCAAAATAAAAAAAAAAAAAGTTAAGAAGAAGAACGCGCTTCATTATTTTACAATAATTAGATTTAGCCTTTTGCAACACTGAATAATGAAATGTATTCTTAGTTTGAACCCTTTTGATTTTAGTCCTGATTGTTATGTTAAGTGATTGAACAAAAATACCCTTTTAGCTTTGATTGCACTTACCACTAATATGGTCGGAAAGATTGAAAGTAGGAACTACTTTAGACAAAATTTAGATTATGGGCCAAAACTTAACAATGGGAATAGTTTAAGGGCTTTCTATACACTTTTACCCTCATTTTATCAGTGCTAACGGCTAAATTTGATGGAAGTCCTTAAATTTGACACTTTTTTGGTTAAGGGATTTGTTTGCGAACATATATTATTGAAGGTTCAAAAAGGTACAAAGAAAATAGTTTAATGGTAGCGCGAATAGTTTCCTCTTAAAATATAGTGATCTCATGCTCCGACAATGTGTACTATTCAACAATGACACCCCCATTTCATTGTTAATATACCTGTTCAACTCTGGAAATATTAAAGGAGGTAGCTGATAGTACTGAAAATTTTTAAGCGAAGCAACGAAGGAAAGTTAGGACTGTGCAGAAAAAGGGGAAAAAATAAGGTAAACAACAGATAGTTAGAACATTTGGATAGTAAATCATTGGCAAAAGTTTTTTTTTTCCCAATTATTCCTAAAGATGTTTCCAAACTGCCTTTTATCTTTCCAATTGCACTTTTATCTCACACCATAATCACATCACAAAATGTAATACTCTGTTTTTTTTTTTAAAAAATATTTTTAATGTAAGTGGAAGGATTCGAATTCAGAATTTTTCACTTACACTTCCTTCTTTTGTACTCTCCCCCATACTATGCATATTGGTGCGCAAGATTTGCGTGCAAAAGTAATTTTAGGAACAATACCGCGTAATAATAAATATGATTCTAAAAGCAGTACAGGAGTTGTAATTTTAAAAGTTACAAACATATATAAAACTACTTTAACTTTTACTATGATCACTTGGGATCTTAAATAATTGCACTGAAGTGTCTAAAATTTAGGAGGTAAAAATACCTAAAATATAGGGATAAGGTGATAAAATAACAAAAAAACTTGAAAAAAAAATAGTAGTTAAGAGTAGTTTGTACTATTACCGCATCTGTACCATTCCTATTTTCCCAATAGATAAGGGTTATGAAATCACCACCTGCAGCAAAACAGATTATAGCCCCTAGAGATTAACTAATTACTAATACCCACGGTAGGTGAATTTTCATCACTAAAAATCGTAAACCGAAAGGGCCGACCCTCTGAACATTTTTTGTCCTTTCTTATGCAAAACAAAATCTGAGGACTATTTGGATTTTCATGTCACATCCATGGCATAATTAATTATCCATAGTAGACATGTTTCGCGTCTGTAAATCAACCAATGCAAAACCACTGGGCCTTTGGCTCAGTAGCCAAATGCCACATTTCAGTGGTTTGTCTCCAAAAAAGTCAGGCGGGTGTGCTGTGTACCCGTCTGGTCTGGTGGTGGTTCAGTCCCCTCCGGCTTATTTCTGAACCTTCTTAGACTCGCTCCCTTCCCCTTAGTGTAGGATAGATTGGGTTTATGATTTCTGACAAAAAAAAAAAAAAGGTAAATCAACCAATGCAATGGAGTGGCAGTATATTTTAATGTGTTAGACGTACACATTATTTATTGCACGCAAAATTAGACGATGGCATGATTGTCCCCCACAAAAAGACCTCAAACCATAAAAATTTCAGGTATTGAGAAGGGCATTGAATCTTTTCCACATACCACGGGGACTTTAGGAGATATTTTGCTTTACATTGTAAATTACTAGTAGTTTACCTAACAATAAATATGTTGGAAGCAAATGATTTGCTTCAAAAGGTTGTACCATCGTATATCATAGGTAAGAATAAAAAATAATTACATGTAAACAACCTAGTTTAAATAACCAAATGTCTGATACAACGGAAAATATAAAATAATTTCGTTGAATTAATTTAAGTTTTCTTCAACAACGGAGAACTTAGAAGTCCTCATGCAACGACAACTAGAGTCAATAGATGTGACGAGAACTAGAGTAGTTGAAAACTTACCTAAACTCCCAATTAGAATTTAGAAGTCTTCTAATTATTCATTTGAAAATATTAATTCCTCCATTGTCAATTATTTCTTAAACTTCTATTGACCACAAGTGCCAGTCAGGAGATACCCCATGGGCCTTGTGAGTAAACTTGGTTCTTTGTAAATAATGGCTTTCGCATTGTGTCATGGAATGCCCAACCATACATGTTGGATCTCACTGGGCTTTGCAATGTGAGCTATAAAATCCTATCAAAAATCCTAGCCAACTGAATTGGACCTCTCTCGGGGTCTTTGATCTCTCCATAGCAGGCCAGCTTTATTCACTCTAGGCGTAGCTCCGACAAGGTCTTTTTGGTCCAGGAGGCCCATACCAGGCTGGTCTTTCGTCCTCCTACTCGTGTGCAAATCACGTGGCCGTGCAAATCCCGTTGCTGGTCTTAAGTGGGTTGCTGCCTTTTTGCTGCTCTGTCATCATGCACCATCTATCTTCTATTTTTCCCCCCTCAATTCAGATTGGTCACTATCCCATTATTTGCTTCTTTTTATATGCCCATGCTATTTTTTTCCGCTCCTTCTTTGTTTTTATATTATATTATTATATTATATATTATATACCTATCTTCTATTTAGTCTATATTTTTTATATTAGTTATAAATTATTTTTTATATATTATTTCACTATCCATATCTGCTTCTTTTTTATATACTACCCATGCTGTTTTTTTTCCTCTCCTCCTTTAAAATAAATATTTAGTTCATTTTTTATATTTATTTTTTCTTTATCCCGTATTTAATATAACTTATCCTGTTGTTATTACTACCTGACTATCTTTTTTCCCTTTTGCATAATAATTTTCGCTTTATTTTCGTTTTTACATTTTCCTATTATATATTTTCTTATATGATCTATCTTATCTATATTGTAATGAAATTATTATTAATCCTATCTTATCTATTGTAATAATTTTAGTTGTATTTTAGTTTTTTCATTTTTTAAATATTTTTCTTATATGATCTATCTTATCTATATTGTAATAAAATTATTATTAATCATATCTTATCTATACTGTAATCGAATTATTATTAGTCATAATAATAATAGTACTTATTATTATGCTGCTAATACTAATGCTAGATTAGTATACTAAAAAACAGAACATTAATAATCGAGCCATTATAAGCAGCCATCTGTCCCATCTCTGCTATTGGTCAGCGGATTCATCTCTCAGCATACACAGCCTACAATTCATTAATTTTTGGCGTCTCCATGCAAAATTTGCACGTCTTTAGACATGTTTTCCTGGGTTCTCATGCATGCAAGAGAAGCAAGGTAATCATTTCAATTTCTTTCCCTTGCATTTTAGCCCGCTTTCCTTCTTCTTTTACTTCGTTTTGTGCATTGTTTCCGCTTTTTCTTCCTTGAGCTTTTCCTTTCCTCTGTTTCCTTGTCCGTCTTTCTTCAATCAGTGTTATTGCTGTTTTTCTGATGTTTGCTGTTTCATTTACTGTAAGTGCTGCTCCAATTTCGCTATCCCTATTCTTGTACTAATCTTTATATTTTTACCCTTGGTCTTGGTTTTTTTTCCCCCATATCCTTCTACTTATCCTACTTACTGCTTTATTCTACCTGTTGATGCTATTATTATTCATCTTGCACTTTTTTTAGTTTTACGATTCTGTTTGTTCTATCGTTTTCATTTTCATTGCATTGTTGTCTCTTATTGTTTTAGTTTCCACTTTTCTGCCCAGTTTTTTATTGCCTCTGTTCCTTTTTTTGTCGGCTTTCATTCTGAAACATTGCCTCCGTTCTATATGCTTCATGTGCTTTCTTGGTCATGTTCATTTTCATGTTATTATTGTTTCTACACTTTGTTGTTTTGTAACATTTCTTGCTATTTTTCGTGGCCCTCTTAATTCCCTCCAGATTTTGCCGGCTACAAGTTGCTACTACATTTCCTTGCTTCAGCAAAAGGTACTTAACATTTTTTTATTGTCATTCAGGCATTATCTTTACTGATCCATTCATCTTTGTTCTTCTCCTTCTATCAAACAGTTATTAGCTACTTTGTTCTCTATTTTTTGTATATGCCACGTTTTTTTCTTCTGCTTTTACTTCTTGTCTAATGTGCCTACTTTGCGGTTGGAAATACCTGTAAGCCATTTGTGTAGTTCTCTCGCACGACTCGTATCATATCATAACATGGATAGAAATGCGAAACGCCAAAAACGTTATGCAGAGATGCCCCTAGAAAGGAAGGATGGACTTTTACACTGTCAAAGGGCAGCTAGCGCACGTCGTTACGCACAAATGCCACAAGATAAAAAGGATGATCTTTTACGCCGTCAAAGGGAGACTAATGCTTCAAAGAAAAAAAAATATGCCCCTTCTGCCTCTGATTGTGCGCCAAACTCTAATACTTCTAAGAGAAAACGTCCAGATTCCACTGAAAAACCTCCGTTTGATCCTGTAGGAATAGCCATTAGTATTCCTGATGCTTCTTTGCACGCTGCTTCTAATCAAAATGCTGATCTTCTGATCAGTGATGAGTTAGCAGGTAGAGCTTCATATTCTTTTGACGTTCAGTCAGAAAACGTGTTAACAGGTGCTGAACTACCACACCTGCTCAACTCTACAAATGCTTCATTGGAAAGTGAAAAGCATGCTTCCTTTTCTGTTATTGCAAGTTCCATTCCGTCAAATGTACAACAAGGTAGACCTTAACCTTAGTTTTCAGCTTTGCTGTCATAATACACTTTACTCATCATTTTTCCTATTTTCTCTATCGTGTTACTGTTTCGAGTGAATCTGTTAAGCTTCTTCTTTTTCCCTTCTACTTTGGTCTTTTAAACAGCTCCTATAGTCTATCTGCCTGTTTTCCCTTCGTCATCCGCATTCATATTACTTATTCCTTATAGCTACAACCTCTCTATATCTTCTTACCTTTTTATGCATGCTTAACTCATTTTCACTCACAGGAAATGCAACTCACTCTAACACTGTCAAACGTGCTCCAGTGTCCAGAAAAACATATAGTTCAGGTTGCATTCTAATTGTGTCCAGTTAAATCTTTTATCATTACCTTTTCACGTTTAGTTCTTGTGCAGCTTATCCATGGAACAAAAAAAACAAACAAGTGCCCTTTGTTCCAGGTCAGCAGCGAGTATCTAGGAAAATTATTCTCCCTCATTTAGAAAGGATTTCTGACCATTCTTTGATTCTCCCTACTTCTCCAAGTTGTCAGTATTGTGGAGCTATACGGTTCCATTTAGAACCTCCTAATATCTGCTGTTTAGGAGGAGAAGTTTCACTGGTCACTGCACCAATGTCTTATGATCTTCGCAGCCTCTTTATCGGTGATGATGTCAGGATAAATGCTCGTACATACAACAACAATGTTTCTTTCACTACTTTTGCTACAAAATATGATCCAGAACTAATGAAAAATAAGCACGATGTTTATACGTTTCGAGTACAAGGCCAAGTATACCACTTCCTTGATGGTTTGGTATCACAGCATCATAAACCCTCTGGTATTCAATTGTATTTTTTTGATACCGATGAGGAACTTACAAGGAGACTTGATGCTTCATCTCGACTTCGGGAAAGCACCCTTAAATTGCTTATGCGCATTTTAGCCGGCAATCCTTATGCCAAATTCTTTAAGGATTTGCGTCATATTCCTGATCTCGCACACCATAGAATTGTTCTTAATTTTAATCCTGCTCTTGATCAGTGTATATATAATTTTCCATTAACTTCTCAAGTTGCTGCTATATGGACTGAGACTGATGATGAATTAGTTGATAAGTCAGTTCATATTCAGGTTTATAGTCATTCCGATCAAAGTCATATGATTAAGCATTATTATGCTTGCTATGACTCTTTGCAGTATCCTTTATTATTTCCTCGTAGTGAGTCTGGATGGCACCATGGAATTCAAAGGATTACGTGCGAAAACAAGAAAAGAGCGCATCGTGTTTGTGAAGATGATATTCCTATTGATCCAACATCTATCAGTGGTCCATCTGATTTGATTAACCTAGAACAAAGAGGCAAGTATTAGCTTAACATCTTGGAAGCATGTTATAATTTTCAAGCATATTGTCTTTTTCCTTCATGTCATTAATACGTAGTTCCATTTTATTTCAGCCACTGATCATGGCAAGAAATAGAAAACTAATGTCACTGCTAGGGAATACTACTACTATAGGTTTCAAATGAGAAATGACGATGAGTCCATGTTGTTACATGCGCTGAGATTGCTATAACAGTATGTTGTTGATATCTACGTTAAGATAGAGACATCTAGGCTTGATTTTCACAGAAACAAACAAAATACCATTCAGACTGAAGCTCTTCGAGAAATAATGGATAGTGTCTCTTTAGGCCAGACGTTAGGTTCTAAAGTTGGCTGGCGAATATATTTGCCAGTTTCGTTTCTTGGAGGACCGCGAGATATGAGGCGTAGATATCTTGATGCAATGGCTTTAGTCAAAAAATATGGAAAGCCTGACATTTTTTTGACCATGACATGCAATCCACTGTGGCCAGAAATTCAGGAACGTTTAAAGTACAGAGAAAAACCTCAGGACAGACCCGATCTTTTAGCTAGAGTGTTCAGGGCAAAGTTTGAAATGCTGAGAGTAGAGTTGGTTGCAAAGAAAATATTTGGAGACGTTGCAGCCTATGTTTATGTTATTGAATTCCAAAAAAGAGACTTTCCCCATGCTCACTTACTGCTTATACTGAAACCGCAGTTTAAACCTCTTAATCCAGAAGCCTATGATAAAATTGTTTCTGCTGAGCTGCTTGATAGTAAAGAGCATCCTCATCTTTATTCTCTTGTTGTAAGGCACATGATACATGGCCCTTGTGGAAAAATGAATAAAAACAGCTCTTGTATGAAAAACGGTGTTTGCAAAAATCACTATCCAAAAGGGTATTCTGAACATACGACTTACAGTGAGAATAGCTATCCAAATTATCGCAGACGAAAGGATGGCAAAAAAATCAGAGTCAAAGGCTATGATTTGGATAATATGTGGATCATCCCGTATACTCCATACTTGCTAGCTTTGATTGATTGTCACATCAACGTGGAAATTTGTTCAACTATCAAGTTAGTTAAGTATTTATACAAATACATATTTAAAGGCCATGATCTTGTCAACTTCCACATCATAGCTAATGAAACACCTCAAGATGTTGATGAGATCAAGGAGTTCCAGCGAGGTCGATGGGTTTCTCCTCCAGAGCTTTGTGGCGAATTTATGCATTTCGATTGAATGAAATGACCCCTGTTGTTTATAGTCTTCAAGTTCATCTTCCTGGTCACCAATATGTTTCCTTTAATCAAGATTCTGATATTTCACAGCTCTTAAAAAAATTGATTTCTCCAAAACTATATTAACTGAGTTCTTTAGAATGAACCGTGTTAATAAAAAAGCTCAAAGTCTCAAATGTTTGTATCAAGATTTTGCTCAGCACTTTGTGTGGACAACTGCTAAAAGAAACTGGATAGAAAGAAGCAAACACAAGGTTATTGGCAGGTTAATCATTGTTAAACCAAGCGAAGGTGATAGGTGACGGGTATTTTACATACGTACAAGTTAAAAAACCGAATTACACCCGTTCACTGCAAGTATATAGGTCAACTAGTAGTTTAGGGTATATATCGGGTCGATCCCACAGAGAAGAGTGAACAATTACCGATATTACTAAAGTTTCTCTATTATTTAGACTATCAATGAATTATAACAAATTTAACCTACTGAAATTATACAAAATAACAAATAAATGCTCCTTAGGTTGTGGTATCCCTAATTACTCATGCAAGTGCTATATTTGGATCATTGAATACTACTTCTAGGTTAGTTATGGTGTAATTTCCTTATGCATTTGAATCCTACTTTCGTAGTGAATCAATTATACTTATAACTAATCCATACCTATTTTCATGGTTATGAAATTAGTTACAAGTTCATTTATTCAGTGAAATTACATGAAATGAATCACTAAAAACCACATAGGTTCACCTCTACTTTCGTGAGTATACTCTCTATGTTTAGCACTTCTTGAACTAGTGTTAAATCTTAATTTTCATTGCAGAAACAACACCTTAGATAATCATAATCAATGGTACCAAATTAATCATGATTTAAAGAGCCAAAGTGCTAAATAACTTGCTCAAATCATAGCAATCAAATAACCAAATAATAAACACTAACAATTATAGAAAGTTCAACCAAACCCAAGGCATAAACTTTAGAAACAAATAACAAACATAAATTCCAGAACTTGCATAATAACCATATTTAAAAATCCAATACAAAAGATAAAGAATTGGAGAAGAGATAACCCATGTCACTTGAGCTTCAACTCCTCATTCTTCATCTCCATCTTCATCCTAATCTAGCTATTATACAAGAATGGATTAACTACTAACTAAAACTATCCTACACTAAGGAAATGGAAGAACTACATTTCTGCAGACTCCAAACTTCTCCCGTACGATCATGGACCTCAAATGTCTCTGCATATAAGCTGATGAAAAGTCCTTCCCTTACCAGTCAAAAATTTCTGCTATGACTCTCCACTTTGATTCTCCAAATCTGGTGTTAACCAAGTCAACAAACACAAAGTTCCAGCCTCTTTACTCTACCGTATATTTTTGACTTGATAATAAGCTATTTTTCTTCCTTTGTTCACCAGAAACATGTTCAGCCTACGTTTTCTCTTCAACTCTAGCTGGAAAGTAGTGTGAAGATGAGAAAAATCACTGAGCCAATTGCAGAAATTCGGCTGCCATACGCGTTTTTACTTTTGACCTCACTTCAACTCCAATGCTCTAAAAATCATCCAAATCGGAGTTGTGTAGCCTGAGATATGATCGAAATACTATCACCTGGTCAAACATCTGTTTCCAATTCCGACCACAGAGTGCAGCTTCTGTATTCCAACTTTTTGCCCATGAAGATGGCAGAAATAGATTTCGATGTCTTCATACAAATTGTAGATCTCTTTCTTAGCTTTAAAACAGTATAACGATCACCTCAATCCGATTAGTGTAGCTCTAGATATAGTCGAAATACCGAAGAGTGTCAAAAGTGTCTTGACTTGCATTTCCTTACTTGAACGTTTTTCACTTCATTTTTCTTTTTACCACTTTGAATTCATCACCAAATCTCTATTTTTCACTTCAATTGACATACTTTGGTGGTTGAATCATTATTCCTGCATAAAAATGAAGTTTTTACTATTAAAATCAATAGAAATGCAATATTAGCCACTTTTACAAAAAATGTATATTTTTACCAAAACCTTAGTTATTTTAATTATAAAACTAAATAATCAACTCAAAATTTACTAATAAAATGCACTTAAAAATACGTAAAATAAACTCTTATCAATAGGTATTATTTAAGACTTCTTCTCTCACATGTTTGAGCTCCTGCATCCTTTGATGACTTCTTGACAGCTAATAGATGTAAACTGAATTCATTTAGAGAGGCTGCTTTAGAGGTTGGCCTCTTAGAATCTGATTCTTATATTGAGGCAACACTTGAAGAAGCTGCTGGTTTTTAGATGCCTTCCTCGCTTAGAGTTTTATTTGCTACTTTGCTTTTACATTGTGCTCCAACATCCAAGTCTTTTGTGGGAAAAATTTGAAATGGAACTTTCCAGAGACTTCGAACGAGCGCAGGTACAGACTCATTGTTCAGTTGCTGAAATAAGACAAAAGGTTTTGTTTGATATTAACAAATCGCTCCAATATATGGGAAGGCATATCAGTGACTACAACTTAGTTGCTTGCTCTTAGCTGTCATGAAAGCATGACAAACGAAGTGGACAGTGAAAAGAGTATTATCGTGTCACTAGAAGATCTCTTGATAACTTCAAAGTTAAATGCAGAACAAAAACATACTTATGATTTGATATTGCAGACTGTTTTTTCATCCAAAGGCCAGAGCTTTTTCATTGATGGTCCGGGGGGAACGGGAAAAATATTTTTATATCGTTTTCTTCTTTCAACACTTAGATCGCAAGGATACATTGCAATAGCTGTAGTGACTTCAGGAGTTGCAGCATCACTTCTTCTGGAGGAAGAACTGCTCACTCCAGATTTAAAATTCCATTGGACTTTTCCAAGAATAAAACCTGTCAATTCAGCAAGCAAAGCAGCATGGCACAATTAATCATTGAATGCAAGTTGTTCTTGTGGGATGAAGCATCAATGGCAAAAAGAGAAAGTATTGAAGCATTTGAAGAATTGCTGAAAGATGTAATGGAAACTAGGGGTGCAAACGAGCCGAGCTCGAGCCGAGCTTTGGCTAAACGAGCCGAGCTCGAGTTAATTTTGTGAAGCTCGAGCTCGAGCTCGAGCTCGACGAGCTCAAAATATCAAGCTCGAACTCGAGCTCGAGTCAAATTCAAGTCGAGCTCGAGCTTAAAAAATAAAAAAATAATTATTATTATTTTATTTTTAAAAAAATAAAAAATAAATATTTATTTTTAAAAATGAATAAAATAATAATTTTTTTAACAAATAATAAAATATTAGGGATATATATGTAACTTTACTATTAAATAAAAAATTAAAAATTAAAAATTAATATATAATTGAGCTCGCGAGCCGCTGGCGAGCCAACGAGTTTAATGTTTTTGAGTTCGAGCTCGAGTTTCGAGATCGACTTAATTGGCTCGAGCTCGACTCGAACTCGATTTTGACGAGCTCGAGCTCGTATTCGAGCCGCTCGCGATCGGCTCGATTCGCGAAACACCCCTAATGGAGACTAACGATCCTTTTGGAGGCAAAGTTGTAATTTTTTGGGGTGATTTTCGCCAAACTCTTCTCATTCTTCAAGGAGCTACTAAGGATTAGTTAATTTAGGCTAGCCTCCTACATTCTTCATTATGGTCTAGGATGCATAAAATAAAGCTAACATAGAACATGATGGCTATCTTAGATCCTGCCTTTTCACAATTCTTGCTCGTTGTTGGGGAAGGTGCAGAACCTGTTGATGCAGATAACAAGATATGTTTACCAAGTCATATGGTTATACCATTCCACAATATGAAAGATTCTTTTGACAGGTCCTCTATATTTCCTGTATTTGTCGCACACTCTTGCCCTTTTTCCATCAGTATTATTACATATATCTTGCACAGGTTGCTAACAGAAACTTTTTCAACCAGGTTGATAGCTTACACATTTCCAGATTTGAATCTCTACTCATCTGATCCTTATGAAATGATCAGTAGATGTATTTTAATTCCAAAAAACACCTCTGTTGAAGACATCAATGAAATGATGATTCAAAGGTTTCTTGGGCAGCTTTTTACTTATACAAGCTCTGACTAAATTGTTGATCAGAGATTTCAGGCAGATTATGAGGATTTTTTGAATTATCAAAATCCAAAGGGTCTTCCTCCACACAAACTCATGCTAAAAGAAAACTGTCCCTTGGTCTTGCTCAGGAATCTAAATCCAACTGAAGGATTGTGCAATGGCACAAGACTTATTTGTCGACAGCTAAAATGCTACACTATCTGTGCTGAGATCGCTTTTGGTCAGCATAAAGGGAAGAAGATTTTCATTCCCAGAATCCCATTACAGACACCTAATAATGAAAAGAATGGGATTCCATTCATCAAAACACAACTTCTAGTTTGCCTTTGTTTTACAATGACAATTAACAAGGCTCAAGGCCAAACTCTTGACTATGTTGGTGTATATCCAAAGGAACCCGTATTTTCTCATGGACAATTATACGTTGCACTCTCTAGAGCAAAAATTGCTGATGCAGTTAAAGTTCTCGTACTTCCAGGAACTTTTGCTGAAGTAAAAACTGACTGCAAAACAAGAAATATTGTGTTTGATGAAATATTGTAGTTGTCTAATTGATCATTTGCACTCTTCAGAGGTATCTTGACATTTAAATGTTGTTAGCTATTGTTTTCAGAGCTTATAATTTCCTTTTGCCTTCCAAACAGAAACTTCTTGCTTATTTACTCTTATTATTGCTAATGAGTATAGGATGTGCACTATATTATCTATCAATGATGTTGAGGTCGGGATGGAGAAGTGGACAGCAAAGGTCACTGTCCAGGAGAAACAACAAGTTACCTCATCAACTAGCATACCAACTACGAAACAAAAATTTATCTTCATTGATTCTGAGATATTTATTGCAGTTTAACTTCTATTCTCAGAATCCTATTTGCTAAACTAAGGAGTTTAAATACTACTCATTTATCCACCATCATAATAATTCTTTTTCAGGGATCAAAGGTTGAAGGCATCATCTTTAATGCTGATATTGCTACAATGAGCCCCAGAATAGAGGTTTACAAAAAGTACCTCATCTTTAATGCTCAGGTCAAAAGGATCCCTGATAACTTTAGAACCACTGTGCTAGCAAAGCAATGGATAATCACCAGTCGAACACTTATTGAAGAGATTGTAGATGAAGAGGATGTTATAGCTGCAAAGTTTACGTATACCAACTTTAAGGACTTGGCACAGTACATGGATCGAAAGAACATTTCTGTTGGTGAGCTTCTTCCTTTTCTACCATAACTGATCTACCTTGGTTATTATATGCTGTTAGGCTTATTTTTTAGGTTCCTCTCACTAGATATTATGGGAGTTGTTATTCCTACGTTGGACGAAAAACGGTCACGATTAATTCAAAGGAAGCATGAGTCCAGAAGCTTATCATTGTTAATGAAGAGTAAGAAGCCTTAATTTTTGTATACAATGACTATCTGCCGCTACAGATTACCGCGTTTTCCAAGAAAATATTAAGAGTTCCTCTGTTTCAAATATGTCAGATTGCAGACACTTATGCTGTCTATGTGGAATGCTTTTATTGACAATGAAGGCTTCAAGATTATTTCGGACATTCAAAACTATTATGTTCTTATTGGAAGAAGGCTAAAGGTTCAAAATTATAATGGTAAGTATAACAGTTGCCCCTTACATGTTTTGAACATCTAATCTTTTTCTATCTGTGCATTTTTTCAAATGACATATTGCTTCCCCTTTTCTTTGTTATAGGAGTAGCTCTTTCTACTTGGTTTGATTCAACAATCCTTGTAAATCCACCTGTCCAAGAAGCAAGGGAACTTAAGAAATGATTCTGCTCTTATAATTTTCAGTATTTGTTTCTTATAGACTTTATAAATTATCTATTTTTTGACAGTCAGAGATACTTAAGAGCTGGTTTCACTTTTATAATTTTCAGTCTCAGTTGCATATAAAAAAATGATATTTTCCCTATTTGGCTGATTATCTTAGTGTTTATCTCAATTCATATCTTTTGATGATTACAAAACAAACGGATGATACAAATACTTTTTGTAGAGACTACTTTCAGAAATGGCATTAAAACAGGTCTGAGGATTCAGAGCAAAAGGAAGATAAAAAAGGTGAAAAGTGCTGAGAAAGATGTCGGACGCACAAAAAGAGAGTATCGGACGTCCGACATTCATTGAGTAACTTCGGACGTATGAAGAACTCAGACTCGGACGTCAAAAGAAGACAAGTCAGGGCTTCTACAATTACTGATCATGATCGGACGCTCAACACCTGAGCATCGGACGTCGGACAAGCGTTGCTGCATTTTGGACATAAAACATTGGACGCATCGGCCGTCCGAAGGAATTGAAGAGGAACTTTCAAGTCTGCATCTCACCCTCGGACGCATGGTGAGAGGGGATCGGACGTCCTAAGAGGTTCCAGAAAATTTATCAAACTCACTGACCTCGTTCAGACGCATAAAAACTGACTATCGGACGTCCGACAGTACCAACGGCTAGTTGACTCTTCAGATGCCTTCTATCCGTTGATAGCATTAATTGAAGAGTTTTTTGGTCTCCTATAAAATGAACAACGTCAACCACCTCAGAAAAACTGTGCACATCAAGTCTACATCAAATCGTGAGTGATTCAAGAGTTAGAATACTTCAAAGGAACATTTGTATTCTCAACTTGTGCAATTTTCTTGTAACTTTTCAAGTGTGATACAGCTTTTTCAATAGTGTAGCATTGTGAGAGTTATCCGAGTGTTTGTAAAACTTTTTTGCTTGATCAAGTGTGGTTTGGGGCAAAAAGAAAGTGATCCTTCCCTTGTACACAAGAATTGGTTGCAAGTTTGTTCAACTTGAAGTAGCTTGTTATATAAAGTGTTGTTCAAACTCAAGTTAAGTTTGAAACTTGGTTTGTTTCTCTACTTTTGTTTACAGCTTTACTATATAAACTGTTCACCTCTTCATCTCATGAATACCTGTGCTTTCTTGTAAACTGATCCATTGAGTGGTTTTCGAGAAAAGAAGGGGAGGCTTGAAAAAGAGTGACATATATCTTAATTGATTTTAGAAAACCTAATTCACCCCCCTCTTAGCTTGTCTTTGATCCTTACAATTGGTATTAGAGTTTGGTCTCCTAGAGATTAAGTTCAATCGGCTTGGGAGTAAATATGACAACCAACAATGCCATGTTCTTTGAGGGACAATCTGTCACTAGACCTCCAATGTTCAATGGATCAAAGTATGTGAGTTGGAAGGAAAGGATGATTATATTTTTACAATCTTTTGATATTGAGTTGTGGTTTATTGTTAGTGAAAGTCCATATGACGCAACTATTATTGATGAACTACTCATAGGCCGAGACAAAAAACCAGAAGTGAGTTGACTGCTGATGATAGAACTCATCTCACTCTAAATGCCAAGGCTATGAATGTTCTATACAGTGCATTAGATTCAAATGAATCCATTAGAGTCAAAAGCTGCAGATCTGCAAAAGAAATTTAGGATAAATTTAAAGAGATCCATGAGGGAAGCGAGAATGTGAGAGAGCAAAAGAAATCCATTCTGGTCACTAAGTATGAATCCTTTAAAATGGAGTCTCATGAAAACATTGACAAAATGTATTGTAAATTTAATGATCTGATTAAGGATTTAGAGGTGCTTGACAAGGAGTACTCTCTAGGTGAGAAGAACAGAAAAATCCTGAATGCTCTATCAAAGGACTGGAAAAGCAAAGTGACGGCCATTGAAGAAGCCAAGAATCTGAATACTTTACCCATTGAATCTCTGATTAACTCTCTAACTTCTTACGAACTGAAACTTAAATCTAAGATGCAGGATGAAGAAGACACCAAGGTAAGAAAGAGTATTGCTCTGAAAGCATCACAAGACGAAAATGAAACAATCTCACAGGATGGGAATGATTTGGAAGGTGATGACAGTGATGTTGCACTCATCACACGAGATTTCAAAAGAATACTCGACAAGAGAAGATTCAGGAAAGGTGGATCCAACAATTCCTTCCCAAATCAGTCCAATGACTTCAGAAACAAAGGAAAACTGGATTTCAACAAGAAGCAGACTGATAAGTGTTTCGAATGTGGTCAACCAGGATACTATGCAAATGAGTGTCCAATGAAGAAAAAGAAGGAGAACAAGGTTGAATGAAAACCAAAGTTCAACAATTTTCAGATTACCTGGAATGATTGCAACTCAGAAAGGTGAGTTGAGAAAGAAGAGGAACCTGCTCAAGTAGCTTTCATGGCCATTGGAGATGATGAGGTAACCCAATGTAACTCTCAAACTGATAGTGATAGTGAGTCTGATGTTGATGTTACTTCTTTCCTAGAAAAAATGCATAATAACTTGAAAGAATCCTATGTTAGAAACAAGGAACTAAAACAAAAAATTAGCTTTCTAATACAAGACAATGCAAATCTTTTTCGACAAAACAGGTGTCTTAAGCATGAAAATGAGAACCTGAAAAGGACTGAAACTGATGTGCTTGCTGAACTTAACAAAAAAAAATTTCTGTGACATACTCAGGAGTGAACAATGTAGCCTAAGAAAAAGGATGGATGATTTATGTCAATTGTTACATCATATGAAACAGAACCATCTTCAAAAGAATGACACTGAACCTCACTTTAACACTCATCAAATAAGACTGAATCAAAATGCAAATGAGTTTGCTATCCACAGGAGAAGGCAAGTCAGATTCATTAAACCTGTTCACTTGAGTGATTTATCAACTATGTGCAATTTCTGCTGTCAATTTGATCACATGAATAGCAATTGTTATGTTAAGAAAAATATGAGAAATGACATGAGATGCATGTGGATAGTTAGACATAATGCTAACTCTCAAGGACCCAACATGTAAAGGGTACCAAGTATTATCTTGTGGGTCTATGTGTAGGTGAATCTGGACAACATTGTTAAAGAATCAAAATGGTTCATTGATACTGGATGTTCAAGACATATGACTGGTGATGCATCACAATTCATTAAACTCAAGCCAAAAGCAAGTGAAAAGGTAATGTTTGGAGATGATAACAAAGCCAAAACTGTTGGTAAGAATGGTCAAACCTTTATCCACAATGTCCTTCTTGTTGACAACCTAAACTACAATTTATTAAGCGTTAGTCAATTGTGTGATAGGAATCTGTTTGTATTGTTCAAGAAGCATGAATGTCTCATATTTGACTCAAAGTTCAACATTATTTTCAAAGGAAAAAGAGTAAATGATATCTATGTAGTTGTTCTTAAAAAAATTGATTCCTCCTATCTCAAATGTCTCAAAGTAGCAAATGAGGACCCATGGTTATGGCATAGAAGGCTTTGTCACTTCAATATGGATTTGCTAAAAGAAATCTCTAAAAAGGATCTTGTTAGAGGTCTTCCAAAAATCAGATTTGAAAAGGACCGGATATGTGATGCTTGCCAATTTGAAAAATAAGTCAAAATATCTTTTAAACCCAAGAAATGTGTTTCTACTTCAAAGCCACTAGAACTTTTACATCTTGATCTGTTTGGTCCTACACAAACTACAAGCCTTGGTGGTAAGAGATTTTGCTTTTTTATTGTTGATGATTATTCCAAATATACATGAGTGATGTTTCTTGCATATAAAGATGATGCCTTCAAGAACTTCATATCACTGTTTGCTAAAGTTCAGAATTTGATTGGCTTGAAAATTATCAAAATTAGAAGTGATAATGGCACTGAATTTCATATTTGTGGCTTTCCAGATTTTTGTGATAACAATGGCATTACACATGAATTTTCTATTGCTAGAGTCCCCCAACAAAATAAAGTAGTAGAAAAAAAATAGAACTCTCCAAGAGGCTGCTAGAACCATGCTCAGTGAATGCAATTTACCAAAGTATTTTTGGGTTGAAGCCATAAATACAGCCTGCTATACCATGAACAGAGTTTTCTTAAGACCAATTTTGAACACAAGTTCCTATGAGCTCATGTTTGACAAAAAACTTGTTGTTGGTTACTTCAAAATCTTTGGTTGTAAATGTTTTATTTTGAATTTAATGGAACACCTTGGTAAGTTTGAAAAAAAATCTGATGAAGGAATATTTTTGGGGTATTGTAAGAACAAAAGAGGATATAGAGTCTTTAATAGAAGAACTCTTGTGATAGAAGAATCTATACACATAACATTTGATGAAACTAATGATGATAATTTCAAAAGTTCGTGTGAGGATGATGAAGTAGGTGTTCGTGAAGGAATGAAAAAGCTAACAATTGGAGATGAATGAAACTCTGAACAGGAAGCAAAGGAAATGGAGGATGAAGCTCATGAAGATCAAGAAAATGAAGATGAAGACAAGAATGATGATTCATTCAAAGATCTTTCCAAAATTTGAAAATTTAGCCAAAATCATCCAAAAGAACTTATAATTGGTGATCCATCCGAGAAGGTAAATACTCGTTCCACATCTAAGAAATTGGTAGACAATTTTGCTTTAGTCTCTCTTTTTGAACCTAAAAACATCAATGATGCCTTAAAGGATGAAAACTGAATTTTAGCAATGCAAGAGGAATTTAATCAATTTGAGAGAAATAAGATTTGGACACTTGTTGATAGATCTCAAAATCAACCTATCATTGGCACGAAATAGATATTTAGAAATAAGTTGGATGATAGAGGTGTAGTTGTAAGAAATAAAACCAGATTAGTTGCTAAAGGATATGCACAAGAAAAGGAATTGATTTTGATGAAACATTTGCTCCCGTAGCTAGATTAGAATCGATTAGAATGCTTCTTGCTTTTGCTTGCTTCAAAGGTTTCAAATTGTTTCAAATGGATGTTAAAAGTGCGTTCTTAAATGGTTTTATTGATCAAGAAATATATGTGGATCAACCCCCCGGTTTTGAAAATACAAAATTTCCAAGTCATGTGTTTAAACTCTCAAAAGCTTTATACGGATTAAAACAATCTCCTAGAGCATGGTATGAATGTTTGAGTGATTTTTTGATTGAAAATGATTTTAAAAGGGGCATTGTAGATACTACACTTTTCACAAGACAAAACTCACGAGATCTTTTAATTGTGCAAATATATGTGGATGATATCATATTTGGTGCTACTAATGAGAGCTTGTGCAAGAACTTTTCCATCATCATGCAAAAAGAATTTGAAATGAGCATGATGGGAGAATTAAACTTCTTCCTTGGACTCCAAGTGGTTCAAACCCAAGATAGAACATTTATAAATCAAACAAAATATGCCAAGGAGCTGCTGAAAAGATTCGGAATGGAGGACTCAAAGCCTGTTGAAACACCTATGTGCACATCTACCAAACTTGACAAAGATGAAGAAGGTACAAAAGTTGAGGAAAAGAAAAATAGAGGTATGATTGGAAGTTTACTTTATTTAACTGCCAGTAGGCCTGATATCATGTTTGCTGTATGCTTATATGCTCGTTTTCAATCCTGTCCAAAGGAATCACACTTGAATGCGGTAAAAAAAATTTTTAGATATCTTAAAGGAACCTTAAACTTTGGCTTGTGGTATCCAAAATGTCATGAATTTCCTTTATATGGATTCTCTGATACTGACTTCGGTGGTTGTAAAATAGATAGAAAAAGTACTACTGGTATATGCAACTTTCTTGGAAATTGTTTGGTATCTTGGTTTAGTAAAAAATAAAATGCTATCTCATTGTTCACTACTGAAGCTGAATATGTTGCTGCTGGTGCTTGTTGTGCTCAATTGTTATGGATGAAAAACACATTGAATGATTTTGGTTTAGTATATGAATGTGTACCTATGTACCGTGACAACACTAGTGCAATTAATCTGACAAAAAATTCCATTCAACACTCTAGGACTAAACACATTGATATAAAGCATCATTTCATTTGCGATCTTGTCTCCAAGGGGGTAATCCGTGTTCAGTTTGTTTGTTCTAAAGAGCAAATCGCTGATATCCTCACAAAAGCTTTCCCACTGGATCAATTTGTGTTCTTGAGAACAAAACTGGGCGTTTCAGAAAAAATATTCTAAGTTTCGTTTCTAGTCAATCTTTATCGGACGTCCGATGAATTGGAACGGACGTCAGACAGTGTTCTTCGTCCTGTTTCTAAAAACACTGGTTCGGATGGTCGTGTCAGACGCTTCACTTAATTTGGACGTCCGACACAAAAAAATTGAGCCTTATAAGGCAGTTACCCATTCTTCCCAGTTCATTTTCTTTCATGGTCTCGGACGCAATCTTTCAGTTTCCTCTCATATTTAAAATTCAAATTCCTCTCTCATCAAATCAAGTTACAAGAAATTGACTCAACCAACGCCATTACACATCTATTGCTCGTTAACCACCCATAAAAATCGCTCCTAACCCCCAGCTACCCCATAGCTTCCAATTTACATACGAAACCCTAATTTCTCATAATTCTCTCCTTGCGGCATTTCAGTGCATTCTCGTTTGCTCATACTGCATTCCTTCATTATATACCACATTCTGCATCAAAAAACACATCCACATTGTATCATGGTTAGAATCAGAAAAGGATCTACTAGTGCCGGATGGTCTTTTAGGCTTAGAGATGAGGACATTGAAATTGTGAAATCATCTACTAAAACACTTAAAAAGAAGATTGTGACCCGTGGTGGTAAAGTGAAACAAACTGTCCAAAGAAAATTGGTTTCTCCAACTGCTGAACCATCTGATGAGCAGATGGAAGAGCAGAAATCTGAAGAAAATACAGTTGGTGGATATGAGGAACCAAAGCAGGCTACTCAGGGTGATGAAACTGTCACAAGGTCATCTGATAAAAGAAAGAGAACTGCAAAAAAAAAGAGCACTCCCCAATCTAAGAAAAAGTCATCTGCTGATCACTCTGTTGATCAGCAGAATGAAGGAAACATTGCTGAGAATCAGCAGACGCCTGAACTCTCCACTAGGAAGTCTCCAAGGACAAGGACTGAGGCTCAAAATGTTGGGGCATCTGCCACACAAACCTCGAAAGGGAAACGTCCTGGGAAGGATCCAGTACCTCAACCCGTAACAAAACCCACTCCTCTCCTAAAATTCATTGATGATGAAGCTAGAGACAGATTTGGGTTGGTCTCTCAAAAAGGGTTCATCACCCAAAGGCTCATCCTCCCCTACGAATTTCGTAAGCTTGATCTTGAACCTGTTATTAAGCTATTTGAATTCCAAAAATGGGTTCATCTTCTGACCATTCCTAATACCTTTTACCCTGACATGCTCTATCAGTTCTTTGCTAATCTTAGAAAGGGTAACTCACACACAGAACTCATCTCTAGGGTCAATTCTGTGAACATCACATTAACACCTGACATTGTAAATTCCATTTTGAAAACAAAAATTGAAGATGGTTACAAAGGAAAAATTACAAATTTCTTTTCGTATGAGAAATTTCCTTCTGCCTACCATCATTTTTACAATGCAAAACTCATGACCTATTTTCAAACTCAGTTCAATACTCCTGTTGAGGCAAGATTAGATGATCTCAATTCTCAGAATCTGATCATATTCACCATCATTTCAAATCTGTTGGTGCCAACTGATGGTCACAGAACAGATGCAAACAAAATGGAACTCTACCTTTTCTACTGTTTTGTTGAAAAAATTCGCATTGACTTTGGATTTGTGATGTGCAAGTTTTTGCTCAAAATTAGCACTGACAGTTGTAGGAAGCTTTCTTATGGCAAATTTCTGATCCCTATCTTTGCTAATTTTGAAATACCTTTTTCTGAAAAATCACCTAAAGACAGTGCTTCAACAGTTTTCTCAAAAGCTTATTTTGAAAGAAAGAACTTAAGATTTTTTGATGGCCATTGGTGCTATAAGGAGACTGTGGCTGAGTTTAGAAGGAAAAACTTTCATGAAACCCTTGTCACTCCTAGGACTAATCGTGATTAGTCAGATTATGTCTCTCCTTTCACTATTCATCATAGAAAATCTGCCAGCAAGTTTTTTTCTTCTAATTTTGAGGTCATCTCCCTGCTTGAAGACTTTAAACAGCATGTTATGCTTATTGAAAATGGTCTCATGATGACCATGTCTCCTGCCCAACAATTTTCTTTCATTAAAAAAATGAACCTTCTTGTGCTTCCTATACCTGAAAACAATGAAAATATCCATCAGAAAAAGTCAAGATCTGAGCCCACAAGGCCAACTACTGGTATTGAGGCCACACCAGCTTCCAACTTTCAGCCTAAGGATAAAGGCAAAACTCCAGCTATTGGGGAGGCATATGAAGAAGACAATGAAGAAACTGAGGAAGAAGTGAATCCTGAACAGTTTCGTCTGGTCAGGAGGAGGTCTGGATCATCTAAAATCACTCTCTAGGCACTGCTAGGTCACTGCACCTTATTTTAGGATTATAGTTCATCTTTTGCATTGCTAAACTTTTGTACTAAGAGTTGTACCTCTGGTCTGTACAACTGGATATTTTCTACTGTTTATGGATGCTATGACTAAGTGTTTCTGATGGTATCTGATGTTTCTGATGTGATTGTTATGAATGAATGTTTCTGATACTATGTTGTGATTGTGCTGAGCATGAATGGATGTTGCTGATATTATCTGATTGTAAAATCTTTGTTGCTAATGTTTCTGATGGTTCGTGCAATTTTATCTGATATTATCTGATGTTGCTAATATCAAAATTGAGCAGACGTAGTACACCTGCTTTTGTGATGATAAAAAGGGGGAGAAATGGATTAGCACTGATGGTGATATAAAGAAATTAGTTAGGGGGAGTCAGTTTTAGGGGGAGTTGCGTTTCTTTTCATATACTTATGCACTTCATTAGGGGGAGTTGTAATCCCAGCTCGTATTTCTACTTTTCTTTTTGCTCTATCCAAGTGTTTTGTCATCATAAAAAAGATGGAGATTGTTTATCTCAATTCATATCTTTTGATGATTACAAAACAAATGGATGATACTAATACTTTTTGTAGAGACTACTTTCAGAAATGGCATTAAAACAGGTCTGAGGACTCAGAGCAAAAAGAAGATAAAAAAGGTGAAAAGTGCTGAGAAAGATGTCGGACGCACAAAAAGAGAGTATCGGACGTCCGACATTCATTGAGTAACTTCGGACGTATGAAGAACTCAGACTCGGACATCCAAAGAAGACAAGTCAGGGCTTCTACAATTACTGATCATGATCGGACGCTCAACACTTGAGTATCGGACGTCCGACAAGCGTTGCTGTACTTCAGACATAAAACATTGGACGCATTGGCCGTTCGAAAGAATTGAAGAGGAACCTTCAAGTCTGCATCTCACCCTCGGATGCATGGTGAGAGGGGATCGGACGTCCTAAGAGGTTCAAGAAAATTTATCAAACTCACTGACCTCGTTCGGACGCATAAAAACTGACTATCAGACGTCCGACAGCACCAACGGCTAGTTGACTCTTCAGATGCCTTCTATCCGTTGACAGCATTAATTGAAGAGTTTTTTGGTCTCCTATAAAATGAACAAAGTCAACCACCTCAGAAAAACTTTGCACATCAAGTCTACATCAAATCGTGAGTGATTCAAGAGTTAGAATACTCCAAAGGAGCATTTGTATTCTCAGCTTGTGCAATTTTCTTGTAGCTTTTCAAGTGTGACACAACTTCTTCAATAGTGTAGTATTGTGAGGGTTATCCGAGTGTTTCTAAAACTTCCTTGCTTAACCAAGTGTGGTTTGGGGCAAGAAGGAAGTGATCCTTCCCTTGTACACAAGAAATTGGTTGCAAGTTTGTTCAACTTGAAATAGCTTGTTATATAAAGTGTTGTTCAAACTCAAGTTGAGTTTGAAACCTGATTTGTTTCTCTACTTTCGTTTACAGGTTTACTATATAAACTGTTCACCTTTTCATCTCACGAACACCTGTGCTTTCTTGTAAACTGATCTATTGAGTGATTTTCGAGAAAAGAAGGGTAGGCTTGAAAAAGAGTGACCTATATCTTAGCTGGTTTTAGAAAATCTAATTCACCCCCTCTTAAGTTGTCTTCGATCCTTACACTTAGTATCCTATATACAGGGCAAGTAGAAATGCTAAATACCTTGCAGACATTGTTGAAAAGAGAACATACAATCGATACAATCCTGATATCTCTTTCCAAGCAGATCAAAAAATTACTGATGTCTCAAATATCAGCTCAAAACACAAGGTACTGCCATGATTGTAACATGATCAGTAGATTTCAGCCTGCAAATAGTTTGACTAATTCATACACTGACTATATTCTTAGAATGTATGGGTGAAAGCATCATTCTCATTTGAACACATCTTCCAAAAATTTTGGTACATGGGGTGTGAAAAATGCTTCCGCCCCACGTCTGCGGATTATGGTGTCTTGTTCATATGCAATACTTGTAAACAAAAGCACAAGGCTGAACCAAGGTATGATCATCATTAATTTATTTGTTACTTATCATTTCTGCTGCTACTGCTCATTATATTATCATTTCTTTTCCTTTGTTGTGCCTTATATAAAACTTGCATATTTAATAGGTGTAAATTTGATGTTGACCTCTCTGACGACACCGGAACAGTCACAACCACACTGTTTGGTGATTTAGCTGAGAAACTGCTAACGTTCACAGCAAAAGAAGCAATGGAGCATTATTTTTAGGTTTGCTCTTACCATGCCGCATCAATACATATCTATACATATGTGTGTGTGTGTGTATATATATATATATATATATTCTTTTGTTTTGTACCTTGGCAGAATATGGTGTTACTGCTTGAAATTCTGCATGAGGACCTAAAATCAAAAAGTTCCTTGCGTACATTAGACCTGCATAAGTTCCCTTGGCTGATGCAAATCAGCGCTTCACAATGGTATACTACAAAGAAGCTTCTCATGAACAAGTTTCTATTACAGACTCCAGTGAACAGACCTTTCCTTGTCCTTCATCAGGTTATAACCTCTACTTAAGCATCTTTGTTTTACAATGTGAATGAATAATTCTACAGATAAGAAGTGCTATTACATTTAATCTGTACTATAGACATATTTGTTTTTCTATGAAATAGCCAACTTACTGAGTCAGGTATAGTTACTGCTTTTCAATAGGCGGAACGTCTTCTTCTAAAGCTAAAGTTTGTCTTCTTAAAAAATTTGACGAGTCTGATGAAAGTAGGCAATTAAGCTCTGAAGCTCTTTTGAGCAGCTCCAGGAAAAAACCCAGACAAGATTAGAATGGTTCCCTTTCCAAACAAGCTACATTTTTTTGCCGCATTCGGTGCTATATGCCTTTTTTGTGTGGTGAAAGAAACCAAGTCTCAACATTTTTTGAGCACTGTCATGCTACTGATGTGCCTATGAAATGCTATGAAATATTCATACGGCTGAACTATGTATTTCTACACACTATTAAGCGTTGCCTGTTAATCTGCATGCCTTTTCCAACTTAATTTGAAAGTACCATAATCGCTATAATGTTTCCACATCATCCCGTACCATTCATGCTATTTGAAAGTAGCATTGATTGCCAACAACAAAACGTTTCGCCATTCAATATATTTATCAAAGCTTTTTCACTTTCCAGTTCATTTCTTCTGATATAATGTACCATGAATTAACTGTTAGCTGCAAACATCAAACCACATTGAACCTTTCCAAGACTACCTTTCTGCATTCATTACTGATCCTACAGCTGCTAGTTCAACCACTTTAAATAAATCCACTGGTTATCATATGCTATTACAGCCCAATTAATGCTACTTGTTCTTGTTATGAAGCCTCTATATATATATATGACAAGAACAACCTACTAAAATCTACAACCTTAAAAGCCTATTACAGTTATAATAACAAACAAGTATGGAGTTCTTTGAAAGTGTTAGATCCTCTAGTCTTCCACCAAATATTACCGGCAGCATGGAATGCTGTTTCTTCTTTATGAGTAACAGTTCTAAGCAGGTACTTTTGCTTCTATATAGTTTTGTTTTTCTCATGCAATGTAAATTCTTTAATGATAACCAAAGTGTTTTCAAAATAATTAGATATTCCCTACTTAGTTTCTGCTGCTTCTAAGAAACACCAACAACGTATGATAACTATTCGAGAAGGCTATAGAACATGGACTATCAGCATTTTAGAAACTTGGTTTGGAGAAGGATGGCAAGACTTCTACGAAAATAATATCATCCGTGAAGATGACACAATGTTCCTTCGGCATTCCGGAAACTTGTTGTTCAACGTGCTCCATTATTCAGCAACAAAAACGCATGACTACTTACCTTGGACTCATCCGTTACCTAGTTTGTTAGATACTTCAGAGCATGTTATCCTCAAAAGTTAGTTTTTCTCGTGCTTAAACACTTCCAGTTTTTTAGTATTATTCTTGTTTTATTTGCTAGTTTTGTACGCTTACCTTTTTTTATGAAACACGGAACAAAGAATGCAGTGTCAGAAAGTAGCATCGGCAATGAAACCAAATTTTGTTCAAGACATAGCTGGTGGTCTATCATTCTATGAGATCTTCACTCAGCAAAACCAATATAATTTTATGAGCTTCAGTTATCTCCTGTTTTATTTTTTCATTCATTACTTTCTTTCCCAGTAATCATTTTTTTTTCACTGAACAACAGAAAGTGCCCAAATTTGTATCCTTCTTCATACATGGTGACAAAACTCCTCTGATCACCCTAAGAACTGGAAACAAAACAATCACTTTTGGAATACGTCGGAGACAACTTACAACTAATTGGAACACGTTTAAGTTTGAGCATCAGCTACAATTTGGTGATGCTTTAGTATTTATACCTGAAACAGAGTCCTGCTATACTGTCCTAATCTTCGACAAACGTAGAGTCGAAAAACTGTTTCCTTGGTACAATAAGTTCTGCATCTTCTCTGATACACCAACATGTAGAACATAGACAACTTGGTTTACATTTATTCTACGAGAAACGTTATCCTTCTTATATGTTCAGTAAACATATGAATGCCAACTTTTATTGTCCTTTCTTTTTTCCATACCAAATTTACCTTAGCAATTTATCTAAAACGTGCTGCAGATTTATTTCAACCATTCAGGACCATGCTTGCTTTTTTGTAAAAAGCTTTGAATAAATTTACAACCTCAACTATCACCGCTTCATTATTCTCATATCATATGCACCTTTATGAGGCTTTTTCACAGAGCCAAAATACCATTTTATCTTTAAATTCATGCTTTTATTAAGAACAGTATGCTTATTATGACTACGGTACGATTGAAATATATTGTAGTGTAAACCAGGGAAACTATCAACCAAAAGAATGTGTTGAGAAAATTGATGCCAAGTAAAAATATTATACATTTGTGTTAAGAAAATTGATGCGTTAATAAAATTGCAATCAGCTACATTTGTGTAAATATATTACTTGTAATTAATGTTCTTTAATTCTATTAATTACATCAAATTATTTTGCCTACAAACAGTTATCTTTTCACTTTAATTGCCTACAATTTTTTTATCTGTTACACTAAGGGTGGGCCAAATAATTAAGTTTATTATATTCTACCTTAATTATCTCCTTTTTAATTAATGCCAAGTTCTCCATATCGTTAATTTATAATTGCAATCCGCTGCTTACCAAATTTCATGTTACATGGTAAAAAATTAATTTCTACTAACCTTTGGATTCTTGATTCGGATGGCGGTGTTATTTGAAGTAATTGTTAGTTTATCCTTTTTTCCATCTTTATAATTATCTCCCCTACAACCACATAATTTATACACATCATACTGCAAATATAAATTATAGTACTTTATTAAATTCATACTCTGTATTGCTCATTGTGGGCATTACATTAATTCGCACGGTATATTTCTGCTAGTTTGGTCCAAATGGCACACAGGATTTGTCCACAATATCCTTTGTCCTACCCCCTAACATAAGAGAGGCAATTTCAGCTACCCTAGAGCTCAAAATCATCAGCAAACTGACTCCTTTCGATGGGAAAATTCTTCAAATGGGCTATTGAATTCCAAATCTGCCTATTATTTGTGTCATTCCATAGATAGGATGAATTCCTCTAGCATTGACAGTCTTCTTGACTGTTGCACCTGGGTGTGGAAAGTGAACACCTCAACCTCAGTCAAACATTTACTTTGTCTCATTTTCCTTAACAAACTATCCACAAAGTCCAAACTTAGCAAACAGAATGTTACCCTGATGACAATTACCCACTCTATAATCATCCTTCTGAGGATAATGAACATGTGTTTAAAACGTGCCATCATGCTCGCCTTTTATGGAACTAGGAGGTATAAACCGCGCCCCGCGCGGTGGCGATAAAAATGTGTATGCCCAATTTAGTATAAATAACTATGAAGTACAATATTAAAGATACATCTATATATACAAGAACATTACTATTATATGAAAGACAAAGAAACTGGAGTAAAAAAATGTAACACAAGACCAAAAGAATCAAGAGATTACTACTTGCGCACTTGGCTAACAATCTGCCAGCAATTAAAGTTTATAAAAGAAAAGAACCAATGTCTTGAAGAACAGGTTTAATTAAAATTCCAAAAAAAAAAAGCTCATGAATTGAAGTGGTTGCCTCTCCGGCAGGCAACTTTGAATCTCATCCAACAACCCTTTAACATAAGCCATTATTATTAAAATGAAAGAATCCATTGATATCCCGAAATCTTTTCCTTGTTTTTCAGGAATATCTCTTCTGGAAATGACTTCAGTCCCGGTAGACACATCACGAGGTCCAATCTCAATCCTTAGAGGTACTCCATGTAGAAAAGCTAGGTAAATTTCAAAGCACAATCGTATTACATTTAACTGTAAAATAGTATTTCTTGAGATCCACACACATAACTTCTTAATATGGAATTATTAATAGCAACAGTAGACGTTTCAAAATTGAAACTTCATTCCCTCTCAGAAAACAAAGCCAACAACAGTAAGTTGGCCTTCAATAGATATCACTTGACTTGTTAATTATTCAAGCTAGTCTTCAAAAAGTTTTGGTTGAGCAAATCGCAATTGGAACCTAACCACTCAGTTTTTTTTTCAAACTAATTTTAAACAATTACTCTAGATGCTCAAGTGAAGTGAAGTAAGGTGACAAGTCTTCAAAGTAACCAAGCTTTGGTGAGATAAATTAGAATCAACCTTCAGGAATCTTAAAGCTCCAAGGAAGTTAGTTTAGATGTAGTCCTGTGCTCGTTAACATTCTAAGAAAAAAAAATCATTTGAAATGCTTGTGGCCATGCATTTGGGATTTTCCTCTCCCTAAATTTCTCTTATTCTCACTCATGCTTTGGCGGGAGAAGTCCAATGGCAAGATAGATATTGGGCAAGATACAGAACATCTACAGAAGCAGGCAAACCTTCCATCTCCTAAAAGTTATATTTCCATCCAGGTGTTCTCTGATCAGAGTCATCAACCTTGACCTTTATTCCAGCTGCTTGCAGAGTTTCTTTCACTGATGATGTAGCATTAAGAACTCCAGTTCTATCACCTGTTTTTTTTTTTTTCCATATTGGGACAATCACAAATCGAAAGCAGTCAATAATAGGAGCTATTCCATCTCAAGAAAGACAATTTTTAATGCACATAGCCAGAAAAATAATAGGAGCTATTCCATCTCAAGAAAGACAATTTTTAATGCACATAGCCAGAAAAATGGAAGCGCTACAAAAGCAGAGAGCTGTTACTTTACTGCACTGATGAGTCCAATTTCGGGACCAAAATCAAAACAAAAGTTGCAAAACTAATGTAAAATGCTAGAAATACAAACCTGCACACGTTTAGGAAACCAAATAATGATTTAAAAAAATCAGCTTTGCAAAAATTAATCAGCCCGTTGAGTTCAAAACACAGCATCCATCCCCAGCCCCTATTCACTTTATCGTTTGAGCAGACCCATTAGCAAATATAGTCAGTAAAACAACCAAAAACATGCAATAGGCTCAGAAACAATTAATCAGTCTCTGTTAGAAGAAGATTCTCCTCTCCATGCATGAGGGCTCATAAAACTCTTCTGCATGAGTTTTATGAGTTCAGAACAAAGCACAAAAGAGTTTTATTTTTTTTGGGCAGCCTTTTTTTTGGGACAACAAGACAAATATCAAAGGGCGGGGGACAAGAAATAAGAAAAAAATGTAGTAATTATGGTAGTTTAAAGTAAGGCTCATGTTTGTTAGTAAAAGTCAGGCAGAGATGAGAGTACCGCCATGGCTGCATACCCAATTGCATTTGAAGGGAAGAATGAACCTCAAATGCAATCAGGGTTGCCTTGCCAAGATACGGCAATCAATTTAAAGCCTGAAATACATCTAATAAAACCAAAACCATATCATCATAGCCTAACTGAGAACAAAATAAATTAGCCTGTTTACAACTTTCATCTGCCGTAATACTCCAGCCAGAGAGCTACACCCTTTTCCAAAAAAATCACCGTCCATCTTTGTAAAAACCTAACAAGAAACAAAAGGAAACATGAAGAAATATTCAAATCCAAGGAAAAATGAAGAGAAAATTGCTCATGAATAGACACATTTATTCACAAACATCTATAATGTACTTCTAAAAGTAGTTTACAAACCTAACAAGAAACAAAAGGAAACATGAAGAAATATTCAAATCCAAGGAAAAATGAAGAGAAAATTGCTCATGAATAGACACATTTATTCACAAACATCTATAATGTACTTCTAAAAGTAGTTTACAAGTTCTACAATCATCAATCTAACTAAAACAGAGCTCAAGGAATTAAAAAGATAAGAATACATACATAAAAAAAATTAGCAAACTTACTCAGTGAAGGAGAACGTAGCACAACAAAAGCACCAAAAATTTCCTAAAAAGAAAAACACATGTATTAAAAACAAGCAAATTAAACAATAAGCATAATATCAATCTAAATATTCCACAAGAAGAGAAAAAAAACCTAACAAGAAACAAAAGGAAACATGAAGAAATATTCAAATCCAAGGAAAAATGAAGAGAAAATTGCTCATGAATAGACACATTTATTCACAAACATCTATAATGTACTTCTAAAAGTAGTTTACAAGTTCTACAATCATCAATCTAACTAAAACAGAGCTCAAGGAATTAAAAAGATAAGAATACATACATAAAAAAAATTAGCAAACTTACTCAGTGAAGGAGAACGTAGCACAACAAAAGCACCAAAAATTTCCTAAAAAGAAAAACACATGTATTAAAAACAAGCAAATTAAACAATAAGCATAATATCAATCTAAATATTCCACAAGAAGAGAAAAATCACGCAATTCAAAAACTGTAAAAATTGCTCACTGTAAGAGTTGACAACAATATGGAGAATAGCATAGATAAAACAGAAATATATGATTTTAGTTGTATCAAGTCTAATAAAAAGAAAGAAAAAAATGTTGACGGTAGAAAGTGCTGAAAAAATAAGAAAATTTTGAACAGACCTGCAATGTATCTGGAAAGAAAAGATGATTGCTTGAAACCAGCACCAACAGAACTCGATAATGTTATTTTCTTGACAGTCATAGTCCATCCAGACAGAAAGCATATGAAAAAAGAAAATTTTTGCTCTATGGCCAGCTAAAAAAATAAAAAAGGAAGACAGACTCAGAGGCGTGGGAAAAGTCAATGCCACAAGCATCATTAAGAGCTTTAGAGGCCGAATGCGTAACACGAAAAAAATAAAAGTGAAATGCTTTGGAACGAACAAAAGAGGAGCAACGCAAAAAAAAGGGCATGCAAAACATAATATCTAGAGATAGGCAAAAAAAAAACAAATTAAATGCACGAGTCAAAAATTATCTAAAGAAGCAGATCCCTAGGTTTAAGGATTGGACTAAACGGCAACATAACAAGAACAGAGAATAAGAACAAAGCACAAAAGAGTTTTTTTTTTTTTTTTTTCTGGGACAGCCTTTTTTTAGGTAATACAAGACAAATATCAAAGGGCAAGGGACAAGAAGGAAGAAAAAAAAATCGAAACAGGCTAGAGACCAAAAAACACCACATGACAAAACGTACGACTACGCATGATGTACATGTTTTCGAGTTTGAAAGGGAGAACAACTAGAGCTTCCTGGAATGCAGACCAAAATCAAACCCATGTAGACTCAGACACCGGAACAACCAAACAAAAAGCAACGCAACGTGAAGAGAAACAATAAAAAAAACAACGAAAAAAGGGCAAGATCGTACCACACCCGATAGCGACAAAAGTGTAACATCGTCGATCGTGGTTTCTTTTTTATCAGCTTCTACTCTGAACTCGCTCGCAAATCCCTCTTTTTTCTCGCTTTATCAGCACTCTGCAGCAGAGACAAAGTTCAATGCTTTCCCCCTCCAAAACCCCAAAAAGTAAGGAAAAAAGAAATTATAGCTTCAATTCATCTTGAACTGGCAATGGTTTCAGCTCTGAGCTAAGGATTTTTCGTTCTAGATAGGGTTGTGTTTGGGGAGGGGGGGAGCTCAAACGGTAAAAAATTCCAAATAACAAAGAGGAAAGAGCACTTGAAGTCCTGAAAATGGGCATTTGCACTTCCAAACCCTCCCCGGAACCCAATCTTCATCAAGATTCCAAGCAAAACCCTATTCCAACCAAGGATAAAAATAACCCAGCACAGGTCAAGGATAAAGGTGGAAACTCCAGCAATAAGCAAGAAATCAGATGCAGAATCCGCTAAAAAATCTCCGCTTTTCCCCTTCTACAGCCCTAGTCCAGCGCATTATTTGATCTGTAAGAAGTCTCCGGCGAGATCTTCCGTGAATTCCACGTCCAAAAGGTTTTTTAAGCGACCGTTCCCTCCTCCGTCTCCAGCAAAGCACAATAAGGCAGTGTTAGCTAAGAGACACGGGTTTGTGAAGCCGAACGAGGCGTCTATATCGGAGGGGAATGAATCCGAAATGGTGGCGGCTTTGGATAAAAACTTTGGATTTTCTAAGCATTTTGGAAATAAGTATGAGCTGGGAGAAGAAATGGGAAGAGGGCATTTTGGGTATACTTGTAAAGCTAGGTTTAAGAAAGGGGAGTAGCAAAGGACGAAAATATCAACGGTAGGCTAAAACATACAGAGAAAAGTCACAACAAAGGCTCGAGAAGGGAAACAAAGAACAAAGAAAAAAAATCAATTTCAGGCTAAAGATCACGCAGAAAACCAACAGCAAAGTCTGCAGCTCACCGGAAAGGAAGAAAAGGAAGAAGAAGAAAACTCACAATGGAGGAAGAGGAACAAAACCAAACGTCTGGACCACTGCGCGGTGAGGATGAGAACGCGAGGGACCAAGGCTCGATGTCTCAACAGGTTAATGTACCAGGGCTTTAAACATCCGGATAAGCAAGAGAGCAACATTGCCCAAGAGAAGGAGAGAGAGAGAGAGGACAGGGAAGAAGGGGCATGTGATATTGCCAGATAGAGATACAAGTCTATCAACGCGACAGACAACCCAGCAAGAGGCACATGGGATGCTGACAGAGGAGAAAATGATAACCCGGCGCGCGAGGCGCGAACAACATAAAGCTCTCAATCACATGGGCGGCACGTGAGAGGACGACGAAAACCATCCAGGTCATCAGAGCTCTTCGCTCTTTATCTACTTATGTTGATAACTTATGTAGGAATTGTCCTTCCTTTCTGAACAGACTCAGAAATTTAAGATTTCATCTCTTGGATGAAGGAAGAATGCTTAGACTCAAACGCTTCCCATGTGGCAGACATGCCTTGGGGAACCTTATTTTCTTTTGGATACCAGGCTGGCTATTTGGGGAACCTTATTTTCTTTTCGATTCTTGTTCCTGGGGCTGGGAAATTTCTCCTTTGTTAGAAGAGAAGAATCTCTTATCCAGTGGAACCCCCCCCATCTCACCATTTTTTCAACCTAAATACAGATGGATCCTCTAAACTAAGGACTTCAGAATCTAGCGCGGAAGGACTAACTAGAGATTGCCAGGGAAATTGAGTTGTGGGTTTCTCCAGAAAACTTGGATCAGCTTCACCTTTGATAGCTGCTGAGTGTTAGGGCCTGAGAAATGGGATGCTGTTGCTGGCCAATTAAATATTTCTCATTTGAAAGTTGAATTAGACTCTCAGGTGTTAGTCAAAATTATTGAAGTCCAAACATCAGTCACTCACGAGTTGTACCCCTTGATATCTGATTCCAGGATGTTTCTGGAGCACTTCCAACAAGCTACCGTGAAGCATGACCACCGGGAAGCCAACCATTGTGTGGACACATTGGCAAAGAAGGGCGCCGAGCTTAATATTCTTTTTGTTTCTTATTCTTCATACCCCGCTTTTGTATCCCCTTTGTTTATGTTAGGTTAATCTATTCCTGGAATGACTGTAATCTATGACTCTTAAACTCGTTTCTATATTTCCTTTTTTAATATTAGTACTGCATCTTTCCTATCAAAAAAAATCTGCAAAAAGATAGACAACATCGAAAAAATGTTATGTAACAGAACATCTTTTTTCTTTTCCTTTTAAATTCTGTGCATCAGTAGCTAGTTTATAAGCTTCCTGAACTAAATTCCGATCTACTTCAATTAAAGTAACAAGATAGAAGGCTTGTTATGGTTATTGGATTTGGGTAGTTACGGTTTAAAGCAGCCTACAGGTCCGGAGGATTGTAGTTAGGGGTAGGCGCGAGTCGGGTACCGGTCCCATTCATCTTGCGGGTCAGCATGACCCGACTCGCATCTTGCAGGTCAACTATTTTCTGACCCTTACCCGCCTCGCATATCAGCGGATAGGGTACCCACTGAAATAGGGTCGGGTCAGCGGGTACCCGCCCCGCCCCATTTATCATTTAATTTTTAAACAAAAATGATTTATACCAATTTAATTTTATGTTTTACACATTCATACAAAATTTAATAATTTTTTTTTCTAAAAAAAGGTTTCCCACCAAGAAACAAGCATGTAAAGAGAATATAAGATAAAGGAAAAAAAATTAAAAGAATTCAAAATCAATAAAAGTTTGAAATAAGTAGCACAATTTTTAATATATATGTTCCACATTAATTAAACTTTTTTCTATAAAATATAAAATCATGACATCTACAAATGAATATTGTAAATAAACTATAGCCTCTCATATTTGTAATGCAATTTGTTCAATAAAATTACTTATTTAGTTCTAACTTATTATTTTATGGTGTGTGTATAAAAATAAAAATAAAAATAAAAAATATATATATGTGGGGCGGATCGGGTACCCATGGATTTTTAATTATGTGACCCTAACCCTCCCCGCATCTTAGCGGGTACCCTATCCTCTTTTGACTCGATCAAATAATAAAAATCGAATATCCTAATCGGATATGACGGGTTTTCGGGTTAGCAGATAATTTTGCCCACCCCTAATTGCAGTGGGAGTTAGAGATTGCATCAACTTTAGGACAGGGATAGAAGGAAAAAAATGAAGTCCTCTAGGGTCGATGGCTACACCTTATTTAAGTTCACTGTTCATCCACGTCTTTTGATTTAATGTGTTCTTTAAACAGGTACAAACACTTATTTTTGGTGTTTTAAGGAACTAGATAATGTTTTATTGTTTTTGTTTGTCCAATTCTCCCAAGAAAAAAAAATGAGGCATAAACATCACCAAATGGCCCAATAAAGAAACCAAGCAGACAAGATCAATGAACAATAAATTGCATGTGCACATAATAGCCCTAATACTGTAGATGAAGAATAAGCAACAACAAGCATTAAGAAAAACACAATAACAAGCATTTTTAACATATGCTGATAAAGAAACCAAGGACGTAGTTAAACTACATTAATTAATTAAAGTTTTACACACAACAGAGATTTTATGTATTTTGCTTTTTATCAAGATTTAAACACAACTCATAATTCATTTTAATCTAATTGGGAATACCAGCGCTTCCAAATGAATTAAGAAACCCATAGCTCAGCCGAATCTATCATTGGAAGTTGAAGTCAATATTTCAATGGACATTTTTGCATCTTTTAGAGGTACCATTAGTGATATCTTCAAGAAAAAACAAAAATAACCTAAAGTTATCTTCATCAAAAACATAGAAATAAGAGAAAGGATTTCTTCTTAATATATCCCATGAAAGAAAGTGAAGAAAGTGCATGCAAATTAAAAGAAAGAGAAAAAAATGGATGCATAGATTGAGTTCTTTCTTTAGTTCAAATTATCATGTTCTATTTCTTTAATTGCAAAAAGTAAAATTTTCACAAGTTGTAGACCATATCTGAAAAAAAAAATATTAAAGGACCTTCTCTTTTGTTTAACCAATAGGTCAAATGATACCAAAGTGGAACATTCAACTTATGAAAGTTTATAATCATCTTGCTCCTTCTACAACCCTTTAAAATTATAACATAAAAGACCTGTAATTTAGCAACAAAATACATGTTAGTGTATTTGCAACAAAAATTTACAAATGAGGTAAGAAAAAGGAAAGTCGAGATAGTCACGAAGCCTTGTGAAAATTAGGGACCTTAGTAATGAATTTGAGCAACGACTTTGCCATCCTAGAAATTTTGGCTAATGATTAATCAAATAACATGATTTCAAATGTTGTACCTCTTTTAATTAATAAAAAAAATAGACATAAGAACCAACAAATTATTGCTGAAGGAAAGTTAAGCATTTTTTACTAAATGCTAGTCTAATTGATATAGTTATAATTTTGCTCTAATCCCTTCCCTTTCTCCTTCCCTCTTGTAAGGGTTTGGAGTCTCTCCTTGAACAAAAAAAAATTATAATATTTGATACTGAAAATAGCATAAGCTATCTAATGATATCAAACTAACCACAATTAAAAACAATAGCATAATATTATTTATAGTGACATGTAGGGCAAATGATCATGGTTTTTAGTTTGATATGAAAACTGAGAGTAAGATACTTCAGCATGAAATCGATAGTGCTCATGTTGACTCAAATAAAAAGTCTATTGATTGCATCACTTGTTAAAAGATTTGAACAAAAGTTAGATAATTGATTAATTTAGAATCCTACCAAACTCACAATATCGGTGTTCATGCTAACCAAATTTAACTATGCACGTCCAATTAAAAAACATAAACAATGAAAAAAAATTTAAAACTAAGAAGTGCAATTCTAACTACGCAAATATGCTAAAACACCAAAAACAATTGAAGCAAACACTCAAGTATTGTCGCTAACCAGAGGTTTAATCAATCAAAGGGTTGAAACTAAAATTAGCAACACCAAAGTAAAAGCAAATTTCATATTATTCTCCAAAAATATCTAATTGAGAAAGCAAATCTAACACAACCAAAGAAGAAAAGAATACAATGTTAAGTAAATATTCACATAAAGATCAGGAAAAAATGAAAAACCATTGAAAAAAGTTTCGCTTAAAAAATTTGATTTCTTAACCATGCAAGAGAAAAAAAATCAAGACAAAGCATACATGATAAGTTCATTAGCTTCAAATTAACAAAAATTAATAAAGAAATAACTAACACAAGCAAAAGCAGCAAGAAAAATAAAGCAATCGAGGGCTCAAAAGTTGGGTATATCTAATATGTGTGTATATATAAGAAAAATGATTAACATCACATATCAATGAATTTTAGGATAATGATTGTTAATGCAATAGTTAGCAAAAAACAAGACATGCATAATAGTGGATATTATACGTACACATATTATATGAATTTTTTGCAAAAATACAATTAAAAGTTTGGCGCAAAAAATACACATGCGGTAAAATTACACATATAAATTTGTAGTGAATAATACACATATATTTGAAAGATATGGAACTAAAAATATGATTAAAATTACCATATTTTTTTCAAGATTATGCTACATTTATACCAATTTGAACTCTTATATATACTTGTGTTTGAGATATTAAATTTCTTAAAATTTTTATTGTGTTAGCAATCTTATATGTATAAATCTGCAAAACTATATATATATATATATATATATGATATTTTGTATATAATTAGGAATATAAATCATCATGTGATATGCACTCAAATGTATCAAATTTAGTACTTAACAATTTATTAACTTAATGGATTCAAACTTTAGACTTTAGATTTCAATTTTCAATTTTCAAACTTCAGTTTTATCAAATACACCTTAAGAAGGCTTACACACCACTAACAATTTCCAGTAAGAGCAAAGTTTGTTAATGAGTATCATTTTTTGACTCAAAGCTTGGCTATATTTTTCATTTCAGTATATAAAAAAGTGTATATATATATATATATGCTTTTTTGTACAAAAAGGTATATATATATATATATATATATATATATATATATAGTGTGGGTTTTTTGTACTTTCAATTTTACTTTTCTACTAGTTTTGCTAGTGCAGCCTACTGAAATTTTGAGTGCTAGAGGTGCAAATGCTGTATTTGGTGATACAAATGAACCTATAAAGAAAGGGAGGAGGCCTTATTATTTCATATATGCTATAGAAACATAGGATCTAGAAATTCAAAAGTGCATAGTCTTAGTTAACATGGAGCATATGGCTTCTTTTTGTCTAGAAATATCTTTTGTATTTTAATGTCATTCAGTACATATGTAGATAGAATATGTAGGTAGGAGGGTCATAATATGCTCTAGAATATTATGGGACAAGAATTGGTTAAAAGGTGATGTTCACGCATAGTTACTTGCAGATTTGAAGTATTTTATGCTCCTTTGTGGCAATGAATATTGTTGAATGAATATGTATAACTTACTTTCAATATATAGTTTTATGTTGTGTTATACAACTATCTTTCTTTTACAAAATTTTCCACAATCATAGCTCTTCAAGATTCCATTCTGCTCTATCTCCAATTTTCAGCTAAAGAATTATTTGTAGCCATCGCAAAAAACTGTTAGCATTTTCTGCCAATATCTAAAACTATTTCATTGTAAATACTTGAGAACAAGAAATACATGGGGCCCGTGTGTGTTTGGACAGCCAATTATTTGGCCAAATATATTTGCTGACATCACCATTACAATTTCCAATACACCTTTTTATTTTCCCAATTACCTTTTTATCTCACATACATCACATCACAAAAAGTGCTACAGTAAAAATATTTCAAATAACTTACAATCCAAACACATTGGAACCTTCTCAGTTCATTTCATAGACATCATCAACAACACAATTGAAATTACAAACACCATAAGACTACAAACAACTAAATCTTCATGTTTTTCACTTCATTTTTCAATTTTCAAATTCCAACAAATAGACCTCCATCGAAGTTCGAACGGCCTGAACCACCTAGAGCCTCAAAAACTAACCTAGCTGTTTGGCTCTTCTTGGCTCATCGAATTACATCAAAATTAAACGCTGCATTCATCCAGTTCACAGACAAAGTGTAACATGTCTCTTGATGGCTTTTCTGGATCAACACTTTTCACTATAATCTTCCACTGACAATCATAAAAGCTTGTACTGGTACCTCAGATCCCCTAATTCTACCGCCACCACCACAAGAGCTCGAAGAAGACATTTTAAATTTCTATCTACTTTACTTTAGTAATGCAACATGATATGGTGGCAATTAAATCCCAATAACCAATAGCAGCAATTAATTCAACATAAGAGAAGGAAAGTTCTTACATTTAACTTCAAGTGCACACAACGTAAACCACAAATTCGAGTTCAATCCAAAATGTTTTTCTTCTGGTCTCTTTTTTATTTTTCAGCAAGAGTATAGCGACTTTGGAGCAAAAGTTTTCATTCAGGTGCTTTTAACTCAAACGCAAGGGTATATTATTTGTATATTAAAAATCTATTTTTTTAACAACCTTAGGGCTTGTTTGGTAGATGAGTTTTGGTCAAATTTGTCTCCTACCATTTTTTAATAATTTTAGTTATAGTAACCGTAAAAAATTTCTCAAAATTTTAAACTACCAACTTTAAAATACCCAAAACACACAAAAAATTTTCCTTTCCTCCTTTTTTCTTCCACCTCAAGCCACCACCACCTCCGCCGCCGCCGGTTCCAATGCTGGCAACCTTTTCTGGCACTGGCGACAACCTTTTTTTTTTTTTTTTCTCTCTTTCTCTTCTTCCTCTCCCTCTCCTCCTCCTCCCCCTCTCCCTACCCTGCCACCCTCCCTCTCGCCCTCTGTCCGATCTAGTCACGGGACCAGATCGCATGCGATCAGATTGTGGCTCGCGACCAAATTGTAGCTGTGATCTGGTCAGGGGGAGAGTGATGGTGGCGGAGGAGGGAGAGGGGGAGGGGTAGGAAGAGGTGGTAGGGGAGGGGAAAGGAGAGGAGAGGGGGAGAGGGAGACGAGGGGGAGAGACAAAGCAAAAAAAAAAAGTTTGTTTATGTTGTTGTAACTTTTGGTGGGTGAGGGAGGGGAAGGGGGAGAGGGGGAAAGAAAAAGCAAAATAAATTTTTTTTTTTGTTTTTGTTGATGAAACTTCTGATGGGGGAGGGAAAGGGGGAGGGGTTAGAGGAGGAGAGGAGAGGGAGAGGGAGAGGGAGAGGGAGAAGGGGGGAGAGAAAGAGAAAAAAAGATTTGTTTCTGTTGCTGGAACTTTCCGTGGGGGGAGGGGGAAAGGAGAAGAACAAGCGAGGAAAGAAAAGAAAAAAAAAGTAAAGAACAAAAATTTTTCTTCTTAAACATTTTTTATACAAATTTTACATTAAGTTAGCCTTGTTTGGAAGTCAAGTTTTTACCAAGTTTGTCTGCTACAAGTTTTTTAAAAACTTTTAGTTACAGTAACCTCAAAAAACTTTTCAAAATTTTTAAACTTTGCACTTCAAAATATTAAAAAAACACACTTCAAAAAATTTTTTAAAAACTTTTATAGTAAGGTACAGTAAAATTTTAGACAAATACCAATAAAATTCACTTGCCAAACGGGATAAGTTTTAGACGAACAACTAAAAAATTCATTTACCAAACAGAGCCTAGTCTCAGTGCGTATGATACAAATCTCTTTACTTTTGACAATTTATATCAATTTTGCAAAGTGGTTTAAACTATGAGGCGTTAAAATGTCGGTTTCAAGAATACCGGGAATTAAATAGGATAAAGTTAAACCATAGGGGTCTTTTTCGTATTTTATTTTTTGATCATTTCATCTGCAACCAGATTTATTTATATATCCCTTGTGTAACTCTGCCACTCCTACTGACGATCTATCCTCTGTCTCTCTCAAACTCTACAAAAACCATTATTATTTTTTTTAAAATTAATCCTCAAAACGATAATAATTAAAATTCAAAATGCCACCACCGAAAAAACCCTCTCGCGGCTTCTCATTCTTCGGCATCGCAGCTGGCGGCGGAGGTGGCGGAGCCGGAGACAATGGTAAAACCGACGATCCACCGAAGCTGAACTTGGAGGCCGATAGGGAAGTGTACCGACCTGGTGATCTAGTCAACATTACAGTTGAAATCAAGAACCCAAAGGCGTTGTTTTCGCTTCTGATCGAAAAACTTAGCTTCGAAATCAAAGGGGTCGAGAAATTGGATACTAATTGGTTCAGTACTCCTAAGCCTTCCCCTGATTCTAAGCAGCGTCGAGGTATAATTTGTTATTTCCCTGTTACTTCTTAATATTTGTAGTTTATTGTGGAATTATGGTGTATTTTTTGCTTTACTTTTTTGAGCATTACTTAATGTACTGAACTGATAATGTGCTGGGGCTCATGGTGATATTGCTTTAATAATAAATTTAAGCAATGTGCATTAAAGTTATGAATTTCATTCGGATTTTAGGTTTGGAGATGGGGAAAACGTTGTTGATCTTGGAAATGGTCTTGCATTTTGTTGAACTTGTAAAATACAAAATGGAGAAATATAGAGGAATTATAGGACAATTTATCAAGTTTATGTTTCCTTTTTCCCTCGTTTTACAAAAGTTACAAATTTTGAAGGAACCGAAAAAACTGGCGGGAAGACTAATGACCATTTTGAATTAATGCGCGTTCTCTTTTGATTAAAATCAGCTGTTTATGGCATTTTCAAGCTCAGACCTGTGGTTGAGGTTTTCTTGTTTTCATTTGTTGAGAAACAGCACTTGAAGTGCATTTGAGGACAGCTTTGAGCTTTTTAAGAATTTGGAAAATAGAACACAATGTAACCATGTAGCTTTTGGAAATATTTTTCTTTTAACTACTGTTTATTCTTTCGTTGTTTCGTTCATTGATTCTTTTTAAACTACTCTTTTGGACTTTGAGGACATTGGTCTTGCATTTCTTACAGGTGGTAATGATGTATAATAAGTTGACAAGAGATGTAATTGGTCCTTTTATATCAGCTCAGTTTTGATTCTGTAATTGCGAGTTAGTGTGTTATGGAATTTTATTTGACACCTTGTTTAGGCTCAATATAAGCAAAGCCATCACTAGACAAAGTGCTTTCACATATTGCATGGACTCATCGCTATTGGCATCATCTCTTTACTTATTTATTACATATTCTAATACTTTTAAGTTGGCCCTTGATCTGACGGACTTAGGTGTTTTAGCACTTAAGTTTGTGACTGCAGAATTACTGCAAAAGATGAAGCTAATCATGTCGTTTAATTTCATTTCCTGAAATAATTTGAATATCCTGATCCCTTGCTTGCCAGGAGAATATACTTTCATGGACTGGTTCACACCTACTATAGTTTCAAATCAAATCATTGCAGCTGGGGCAACCAAGAGATGTAAGGCTATGTTACTTATCGCATGGTTCTCTTGGTGATACTGATTCATTTACTGGCCAAAATTACTCTGGGGGCATCTTGCATGTTCAGCCATGAAAGGACCAGTGACAGTCTAAATGTCACAAAATTTCTATCGTTCATCTGCTTTTTCTGATAATCTTTCTTAAAGTCTGACACTTTTAACTGCTAATTGGTATTGGCCTTCTTCTATAAGGGGTAAAACTTTCCCTGAAGCACTATTATATGTTTGTGTGACATTCCTTTCCTTATCGTCTATGCACTATCTCATTTTTTAAATGACACCGTATAACCATTTGCCATTTGTCACTTGGTGATTTTTCTGATTCTGCTATTCTTTCTTATAAAGAAATGATTTTTAGGTCAGTACAAGTCAAGGTAGTTATGTCCTGAGGTGGAAGAAATTGGTATTACTTGTATATTGGTTGGTGTCTTTGAAGTTGTATATTCAATTCATGTGTAGGTAAATAGTGTCTAAGGGATTCCACATCACCTATGTTCATAAACACAAAATACTTCCGATTGTCATGTTTAATCTAGCTAGTTTTGATCAAAAGTATTTTACAAATTTCCTCCCCAAAACAGATCTGCCACCTCGAAGATGTCAAACAAGGTCCATCTAGAGCATCTGAAACCTAGGATTAGAAAACTTCTGCTTCATGGAAAGGTACTTTTATTGTATGAAGTCTTTTGGATTCTTAAAGTGGGTTTTGGTGTTCTCAAATCATGACTAAGGAGAAATGATTAATAGTTCTTAATATAATGATCAAGGAGCTAAGGTATTTGGTGCCTTATTTGGAATTTTGACGAAGAAATTGTACAGTGGTTTTCTAATCCTTTTGCAAAATGTTGTCAGTGAATTAGGAGTTCTTAGAACAGAACTTTCAGTTTCTTACCATGATTGATATGCAGTTGGTGTTTTTTGGCTATTAATCCCTTTTAAGCATAGTTTAACTTTTGAATGCTGCTTTCGTTTACAGATGTTGTGCGAACGATTCTACCTAACATTATTCCACCCTCATATAGAGGTGCAACAATTCGTTACTTATACTATGCAAGAAGCACGTTATTTGGGAAGTACTTGATATTGGAGAATGGTCCCTCTGCTACAGAGTCAATACAAGACCTTCCTGAGATGGTTTGTTTTTCTTACCCCTTGGATTATCGGTGGCTTTTAATTTATAATGAACTGGAAATTTGCTAAGGCACGTATAATTGCATCTTTCTGGTTCTTACCTTGCTCAATGGATATCTATATTCCAATATTTGTTGATATGTATTTAGATTGTCCGAGTGCCTTCATTTCCCCTTGCTTGAGATTTAACTTTTACAGTTCTCCTTGAGAATTAGGCATGAGACAAGCACTAGTATGCAGTAATTGATTCTCATTCATTTTGAGTACCTAGGGGTAAAATATGAATAAATAATATGAATTGAGAAAACACCTATATCTTCTGATTGATGGTTGCATCACTTAAGGGTTAATAAGTTTATTTTGTTCAAAATCTGGTAGAAATGAAATTATTGTTTATTCAGAGGATGAGTGATATGCCTACATGCCCTCAGCCAAAATTTCAAATAATAGTCCTAGGTTCAACTGAAGGCTTTTCAAATTTTCTTAGAGCATATCTGAGGCCTTTTGCACGTCATTTGATCTGTATCTACCCTATACACTGGTAATCCTTTTCTATTCAATAAAGCATGAAATAAATGGTATCTTGTGCTTTTCCAGGATTATAGAAGTTCAATAGATTTAAATTGTGATTTTTTTGTTTTAATTCTAAAAGGACATTCTTTCCCCAATATTGAACTGCCTTATGATATTTGGGCTAGCATATGCATGTAACAATCATGGTCAATTTATTTGAAATACTAGTATTAGATAAGGTTTGCTTCCTCATGTATGAGTATGAAATTGTGGGGAATTAAATATACTTTTAAATGTAAGAAGCACCCAAATCAAGTCAAGCAAAACGAAAGTGCTGCTGAAAGCTTTGATGTCCAAACCTCTCTTATCTTAGATGCCTTTGTGCGCAATGGCAATTGGTGAGTCTAAGTAGAATGCCTCACACTGGTAGTATTAGTGCTTATATGTTGAAAACTACAGATACTACCTTTTTTTCAATTTAAGATGTGCATTTAAATACACTGGTAGTATTAGTGCTACAACAGGTCTTCTTTTCATATACGTTGCTAAATTTGAGAATCTAATTTCGTAATCAAGGTAAATTGTACAGAACTATAGACAAGTCAAAGGCCTTAAAGAAAAACATTTGCCTCTATAAGCATTTTAGTCAATATCCCAAATACTATGGAAAATCAGTTAATGAACCTTGGCTGCCTGTGAGATAGCCATCTTGCATCATGCTTTGCAGAATGCTTTCTGCATATCCTAAATGGTTTGGTAGTTGTAACTTGCATATGGTTTTGCATATGTATTACGAGATTGGTTCGGGCTAAAATTATTTTAATGCATGTTCTGATTATTACCTTAAAAATAAATATCATATTGTAATAGTCGATGTGTGAATTTTCCATCAATTCTGGCGTTTTTCTTTAGACTATTTTCTGAGAAACTTAATGTCTGCAGGAAGCCCGGATACCGTTGCAGATATGGGTTACTCAGAAAACCAATGGTTTACTGAGTGAAGGGGGTTATAATGATGGTAAGCCTTTTTATATGTCCCATTTGTTTTCTGGCTACTCTGTCATCTAATCTTGTTGCTTTTACTGGTTTTTCTTCTTGGTTTTTATATCTTTTTGTTTTTTGGTTATAAAATCTATGAATCTATGCTTAGCATCTAAAGGCTATTTCATAACATTTGTGGATATAAATCATCTGATGCTGAGAAAGTTTCAGAATACGAATTTCTATCATTTGCCACACTTTCCTTTATTCAACTAGACAATTCTAAGGTTCCCTGTCAGATCTTAGATATTTTTCTGCCTATTTGACATATCATTGGTCAACTGATGTTCGAGATGTTCACCCACCCTTTTGTTCTTAAACATTTCTTATTATGAGAATGATTCTCTACCTAGGAATTCTCAATAGTTCATGAAATGAGTACCACATGTTGCAGCATTGTTTATTTACATAATAGTCTCTGGCATCATTCTAAGAATGTCCGCTGATGCATTCTGTTGTAGGTTTGATGTTATGGATGGAAAACAGACACAAGAAGGAATGACAGTTAATAGTGCTAAGCATTTTGATGCTTCATTTAGTCTCCATTGATGGATAACTACTTTCTTAGTTCAAGAAAACTGCATCATGGTGTATCAGAAATTTGTCGTTTGATTGATGCACTATGTGTAAACTCTTGAAGTATATTGATGTATTGTCTTGTCGTTCAAGTCTGAATGAAGCAGGAACTAATGCAATTAATTGTTGAGCTAGGTTTTATTGAAACTGTTGCACTATGTGGTTGTCTGCTTAGTCTAACTAAAAAATCTGTAGTATGTTCGACTTGACTAGATAGGATAACTGATTATTTATGGGTTCTTTAAAGATTTTCATGGTAAAGTGGGTATTGGTGAGGTTTCTTAGTTTTTATATGATATTAGGTCAATAAATCAGAGCCATTTCAATCAATGTATTATGAACAAGGAAGATCTTCCCTGACTAAGGAATGATACCTGATTTTGATGAATGTTTAAAAGTAAAATTAAACAGGGAGAATAACAGATGGGGGATGTGCAAAGAAAATGGAAAGATTTTGGATGGTTGGTCATGGCTTTATTTTAACTCGACCTTTTGTTACATTATCTGCTACCTGTAATATGTAGGGTTTGTGAGAGAAATTAATTGTAAGTACCTCATAGTTATTTCATTTATGCTCAAAAGAACTTATGCAACATCAGTTGCCGAGTGCGCTGGATTATGAATATTAGAATTTAGGACTAGCCATGTGAAATTTCCAATGATGAAAGATCATACTCAAGTGTCAGTCATCTGTCCAAAACATATTCCATAAACTGGGCAGCCTGTTTCCTTTGGTAATTAAAATGTAAGAATGGGGATTTTCGACTGTTGCCATTTTGTCTGTAGGTAATTTTTGAGGTGTAGATTAATATATTGAATTTGGCTGTATGCTTTTCTGCAGCAAAGATGGAGACCTTTTGATCTTAAGTATATTGTCCAGTGGCCTCTTGGCTAGACGATTTAAAACTCCATTTTCTTGAATTGTTTGAATGTCAGTTGTTTCACCTCCTATGTAGTGTTGCTTTGTCATGTCAAGGAGTTTTTGGTTTGTGGTGTATTGATGTAGATGCATTTAGATATATCTAAATATCCAGTGTTTCTTTGGGCAGAAAACTTATGGGTCAAGAAGAATTTAATAGCAATTGATGAATGACCATCTTATGGGTTGTTTCCATTGTGATGCCTAGATGTAGATGAATTCCAATGAATGTATGTACAACTGTGTTCTATTTCTGGTTGGAAGATTCTATATTGCTCAGTAAGTGGTATGATATGTATTACTGGTAGGGGAAGAAGAGGGTGAGGCAAAAGGTGTTGCCAAATATTTTGATTACAAAAGATATGGGAGTTCTTGTGTTTATAGAGTTATCTCTGTCTCAGTTTGATGGAGAAAGATACTTCTTTTTTACGCAATTTTATGCTGAATAATTTATACTGTTTTATTGCATCTGCTCCAGGCTTGGTTACTAGTCATGTGGGTATGGGGTACCTTTATTGTTCTGCAGAGCTTGTTTCTTTTATTTTATTTTTGTGTGCTGTGAGAAAGTTAAGAAGTAAGATAATTGTGTTTTTCTTTTCTTTTTGTTTTTCCTTTTTTTTGCAGGTATTGTTCCTGCAACTTCTGTTCTCTTGGATGTGTATTGGAAAGAGGTGGATGGAGATGCTGAATGGGTAAAGTAACATAAAAATGCTACTTTCCGTTCTTTAAAGAAATGTTTGTTTGTCCTCCTTTTGAGAGCTATAGCTTTTCTTTCGTATAGACTAGGGCAAATGAAAGTTTTGATGGAGTGGAGGAAGGATATGAAAGTTCGAGGGATGAAGTTTTATCACTTTCTTCCTACAACCCCATTAAAGAAGACATTCACCGAGCTTTTGGGAGTTCCTTGTCACTGCAGTCAACTCTTGCAAGGTCTTCCAGTAAAGACTTATCAAATCTAGAAGGACATGCAAGCATATCTTCGAATCTTGCATTACCTCGAGTAGCAGTGGCTGAAGTCTTGCACGATAATAGTGATGGTAAAATGTTTGTCTAGGTCTACAAGTTGTTTAAAATTCTGCACCTGATGTTTTGAAAATTTTGCATACTATCAGGATAAAGTTTAGAATATCATCTAAGTATACTCTCTTGGCCTATGTGTATTTTAACTCTTGAGTTGACTGAGTTGCTTTATTTGCCATGTCTTTATTTATGTGAGCAGGAGTCTTGTCCCCCAGCAAGTCCGATGATACTACCTTCCAAAGTCGACTGCGGATACACACAAGATCCCTTTCCTTAGATGATGAAACAAGAGTACCATCTGCCCCTGGAACTGTTGAATCTGGAGCATGTAAATCCACATGCTTTGTAATCTTGTATACATCTTTTAGCAGTGATTTTTTTTTCTGCTTGTTTTGACTCATTTAATACATTAATCTCAAATCTAATTAGCTGCTAAACTTTTCCGCAGCAGAAGGGTTTGTTCGAGGAAGATCTTATAATATCAGATTGGATGACCAAGTTCTACTAAGATTTTCTCCAAAGAACTCTGACTCTACTTATTACTTCAGTGATATGGTATAAAGCTATATCTAGATGCTTGTGCACATTAATGTTTTTAATTTTGATTTCCTTTACCTCCTTTTTGTCATCAGATAGGTGGAACTCTAACTTTTTTTCATGAAGGAGGAGCTAGAAGATGCCTTGAGGTTTGTGCCCATGTCAGACTAATTATTAGTGAATAGTCATATTATGTTGATTTATTCTTCTTTAACCCGTATGGTATGGAACTGACCAGCCTCACTGGTGCTTTTCAGCTTTCTGTTACTCTGGAGATGACAGAGACTATAAGTAGGCGCTTTGTCCATCCATCTAGGAAACATTCTCCAACTATTACCAAGGTTACATTAACTGATTCTTAAGTAATTGACACTATCATAACTGTTACAGGCTGCCATAGCTGCTGCATGTTGTGTACTAATTTTTAGTTGATTTGAGGTTGGTTAAACCCTCAGATTCTGTAGTTAGAAGGTCACTGATACTCATTCTGGTTTTGGAGATCTTAACTTACTTTATTTAGTTAAGGGAAAGAAGAATAAAGTTTATGTGAATTATGATATCACAGCAACTGTTATTTAGGTTTTTAGAAATGGTGTTGGAAGTTGAGAACATAGTGAATTTAATGCCTTATTCTGAAAGTTCTTAGGAAAATGACATATGGTTCACTTTATATTTTGGAATAAGGCATAATGTTCCACCTTTTCCTTTCAGTTTCTGTTTGTGTTTTAGTTGTCGTTCCTTTTGTTAAGGGCTAATCTGGTGTGCCTCTGATACTTTGAATGCCTTTGGCTTGGTTGTTATAAATAAAATTATCAAAGGAATAGAGAAATAGCAATGAAGATGTTGAGGACAGGTGCATCTTTTAATACTTGGATGCAATTTGTTTTTTTTTTTTTTGGGTACCACAAAAATGGAATCCAATGTTATATGCTGTCCTAAATATTCTTACAATTTTTTTTTGCCTATTGTGCAGGTCCACAGTGATCACCATGAGGTTGTTGCAGATCTAGTGCAGACAAGCTTTTTATTTTCCATTCCCATGGATGGGCCTATGTCTTTTTCCACTCGTTATGTGTCTATACAATGGGCTTTGCGGTTCGAATTCCTTACCACACCTAAGAATGTCGACTGGACCAGGTATAATTGCCTATGTGCAGCACAAATTCCACGTACCACAATTTGATATTTATCTTGATTTGGACATAAATTAATTTAGAATGCTAACAACGCTAGAAGATTTGTAGTGGAATGATGGTACAATGATATGTTTACCTGGTTTTGAAAATGGAATTTTTGGAATGGAATGATATGTTTACCTGACAAATACTCTTTAATGTGTGATATTTGTCTTGACAAGAAAAAACACACACACACAGGTACATCAACATGAGAAATAAAGAAACAATGGAAAACTTTTGGTTGATGATAACTTTATGGACTTATTTGGCTTTTTATGTAGAAGACATAGTGCCATGCAAAAGGCTATACTACTTCAAGAAAACTATTGCTGAAAAGAGTTTCCTCTAAAATAAGGAATCTGGGCCTTAACCTCAGATTATAACATCTTAACATAGGTGGTGCTTGTGCCGTATATTCCATTCTCACTTCTTGAACTGTAGTTTCTTCAAAAAAACTTGGATAAGCTATTTCCTCAACTTCTTTTGAGGTTGAAGTCAGGGGAAAGTGAGTTGTTGATTTGACTTCTAGGTCTTATCAAGCTGCAGAAAGTTTATTTGCCAACTGTAAAATAGGCAGTGAAAAAAATGACTGAGATGAACTGCACTTCTGAAGATGAACAATGTAGCTTTCATGCATAATTTAATGCTGTGGGTATTTTCTCTTACGAGTAATGTTCTTACTTCTTTGTCTCCTGGGAGAATTAAAATCCTCAAGCTTTATGTGGTTGACTGCCTCTTGGCTTTTAAGTGCAGTTGTTTAGAATGTATACTGTTGTGCAAATAAAACAAAGAGGATAGTGAACTGTGATGTTGGCTTTATAATATTTGCTAATTGTGATGGACATGGGATTTTTGTTGGCTCCTTGGTGGTCATTTTAAGTGTTTGTCTTATTTTTAATTCTTTAGACATCAAGAAAATAAAGTTTCTGACGAAATTGGAAGCTTTGGCATTCTCTTCTAGGGGTGTCTCTTGGATATTTTAGTGTTTTCTCTTGCAGTTGTGTATGTTTGCATTATTTTAAAGAGCTTATGAATCTCGAATTGTTTTCCAACTTTGCCGTAGAATTGATAGCTTTTTTGCGCATTTGTTCTTTTGGATATGGAAAGTAGAGAAAAGGTTGCACCATAAAGCCATTAAAGATAATAGAGTTAATGCACTGCATTTTTTAAGCAGTGTTGTCTAAAACAGATGGTACATGCCTTAGATTGAGGGAAACTGTAATGGGTTTTGAAGTATCAAGTCCAGTTGATAATGTTGTTAAACTCACGTCTTATGGGGATAATTTTTAGTGGTACATATTTAGTTTATGTAGAGAAGTAGAAAATTAAAAATAAAACCAAGTTCTGTTTACCTATGAAACTCCATATGCCCAATTGGAAGTAACAGACAGATGCAAAACATTAAATGTGAGCAATGTGAAAGAACACACATGTTTGAAACTCCATAGTATTAGTTAACCGAGTTTCCTCGAGATAAGTTTTGTTTGCCAGTTCTTGGTCTGGTTTTGAACAGGTACATTTGTTAATATGTTTTAAAGTGTATTTTGGCATTTTTCCTTTTCTTCTGGTGGTAGAGATTTATGGTTGTTTCAGAGCCTTTGTTTCTGTTAGTCTTAAAATTAATTATGGGTAATTGGATATTGAAATGACCGCTCGAAAACTTCAATGTTTTCCTTTCTCAGGTTTGAAAAGCCAAAATCTGTTTCTAGAAGCATTTCAGGGGCTACATCTGACAATCATGATTTTCAACATTTTACATAAGTCAAACAGAATTATATAACAGCACCTAAATGTGCCACACACAGACACACAAGCACCAAAAAAAAAAGAAAAAAAAAATAATAATAAGACCACCTGTAAGCAGCTTGCCGCCTAGGAGGTGCTATCAACTGATTGTAAGCAAATGAGTGCTATTCTTGCCTTCACATTTTATTGAGTGCTTATGCAGTTATATTTCCTTGTGTGTCTAAATCATTCTTAGTATTTCCTTTGATTGGTTTGAACTTGCTGTGTTGAAACTACTGCTTCGTGTCAGATATGAGCATCCACTTCTGATAGAGGGAAGAGACAAATGTGAGTGGCTTCTTCCAATAACTGTCCATGCACCTCCCCTTGGGGCTGCTGCAACTCAAATCCGAAGTGAGAAGCCATTTTCTCTGGAACCTTTGTGGGTTCGTACCTGAAGGTGAATTGAACCCTCAAGAATCCTACTTAAAACTGTTGTGATCAATTTCTTTTTTCCGCACCACGAAACTTAAAAAAAAAAAAAATTTCTTTTGTAGCAATTATCTGGGTCTCATAATGCATGAATGCTCTCGTGCATGGAAGGAAACAAATAGTCGTAAATGAAGAAACTCTAGAATGTTTGATGCATTTATCTGACCATTCCTTTGTGCATTCTCTGTTTTAATCTGGATATCGAAGGATTAGAACAGAATCTGAATGATATGTTATAACTTAAACTTGGTAGCAGGCGATAAGAAGTCAGGAACAAAGATACTTAATGAATAAAAGAACCAGTGGGGAATGTCATTAATAGGCAAGAGTTGTCATGGACTCAGGTCATGTGGGAAAGTGACACCAAAGCCTAGTTACTTAATGCATGTTAAAGAACAAAATTAGGACATAAAATCCAGAAGATGAATAGCTGTTTATTGCAATTTTGACTCCTAAAGAATGAACTAAACTGTACATCACCAATGAGATAACTTTGTGGTATTCATTGCCGTTATGCTTTTATCCAGGTAGTCTTGCAGCAATAGGTTTGAAGTTACTTGAGCTCATAGTATACAGTTGCCGAGCTAATTCTAGAGTTTGCTTCGTAGCTATTGTAATGAGACCTTGCTGAAACTACGATTCTGAGTCAGTACATGCTGCATTTATTAGTGCATTCTTTTAAGACTGCTGATTTATGCAACTAATAGCTTACAATGTCTAGATGCTTATTGATTTTGTGTTTTGGAGAGATGTTGACAGCATTTCTTTTGCAGAATCGGTGAGAACGTTAACCAGGTTTTGTGACATTCAGTATTCTGAAAGCTTCAGATTTTTCTCAAGCATTGTTGTACTCAATAGCTAGGTTTTGCGATTCCTTTTCACTCAATATTGATCTCAAGTACATCTTCAATTTTTTGTATTCTAACATCAGAGTAAATGTTAGCCGCCTCTCCAGCGGTCTTATATTTTTTTATTAGGGATACGGTAAAAGTTGTCTCCATGTTCTCCCGCTTGTATATCAATAAAATGTACCGCTTTAACAGTGAAATCTACTACTTGAGCAATGTTGGTGAACTTGTTATCGAGTGTAATGCCGAAATTGTCTCAAACCCATCGACTTCTTGTGGTCTTATGTGCGATAGCTTATTGAATGTCCTCCGGCTTCGCCCTTGGAAGTAGTAGGTAATGAATGGCTTATGTACAAGTATTCTTAAAAATTTGGACGAATGAGTTTTGGGCTGGTAGTTGGGGGTTTAACAAGTTGGACTAGTATACCTTGCTCATGAGAACTCTTTTTTTTTTTTGGTCGAAACGATAGCTTTATATTTCATATTCAATTTTTTACAGTAAATGGATAAAGGTTCAATCAAAAGGACAGTAGTCCTACATATGTCAATGATGCATTATTATTTAAGAGTGAGATTAACCCATTCTTTATCTAACCAAATGTTAAGAGCATGCATGCTCAGTTTAATATTATCTACTTTCCCAGAATTAGCAAAAGAGAAAGAGCACTGATGAAACAAATTACAAATGGACTGAATGTCTTCTATAAGAGTAGCAACCCGCCAATTGTTATGTCTTGAATCCATTATGGTTTTCACCAGTCTTCTGTTGTCCAGCTCTACTTTGATGTGCCTACAGCTCTATTTCTGCTGATAAGGACTCGCACAGCCTAATTTTTACATGAAATAAATATTCGATTGCCCTGAAAAAAATAAAGATTTGGTGGATGTCACTATTGGATTTTTAATTATTGATTAACATGTTACTATATTTCACACAAATTAGATATGGAAATATTGAGGTGATTCGTAAATGACCGGCTTTTTCTCCCATTGTGAGAGCATATCTCCTTAGGAGCTCCTTTTACTTTCAACCTATTTTCTAATTCCCAGTGTCTTTTTCATTCTCCATCAATAATTCTCATTTTTCCACTTTTCTAACTTCTTCAATTACTGCTACATCATAGTGGTACCTTTGAAACTTTTCTTTTCACGCAATTCACTCTTCAGAATCTACTATCTTATTACTACTTATTCATGTTATCATAATACTAGGCCTGGTGCCCCGTGAGTTTCGCGGGGTGTCCATTGTTGATTGTTTAATGATAATGTAGGTTATGATTTTAGAGAAATTTTTTTTTAAATTTTGGTTTTTGGTTGTATATTTTTGAATTTTTTAGTTTTTGAAATATTATTGAAGTAATATTTTTGGAATATAGTTAATGGAAGGTAATGGAAAGTGGTATAATTAATTTGTATTTATTAAATAGCTATGGATTTTTTGTTGATAAGTGTTTTATGGTAGTTGCATTTGTGTTATGTTATTTAATTTAAAAATGGAAGAACTTTAAGTTAATAATTCAGTTATTAACTAATATTATTTAAGGAGTATTTTTGAAATAGAGAGAAATTATGTTATATTGTGAAAAATAATTGGTTGGAGTAAAATATATTTTGGAAAAAGTGGAGATATATAAAATGGGTAATAAAAAGGATATAAAAATATATTTATATGTTTTTGTAGCGAAAATAAGTCTGTGTTTGTATTATAGAATTAAAGTTGTGTTTTTAGAGAATAAATATTTTGTTAATAGATATATTGTGGAAGATAAATTATATATAAAGGGTATAGAATTAATTATAACTTTTTTTTGAATAGAAAGAAATTATTGGATATTTTTAGAAAATGGTTGGTGAAATGAATGGAAGTTAAAGATAGATTGGTATAGTTGATTTATATTTATTGGATGTGTGTGAAGTTTTTGTTGATATATATATTTTTGAGAAAATGAATTTTTTATATATATATATATTTTGGGCGAGAAAATGTATGTTATGATTGTTTGATGCTGTTTATATTATCTGTTTTTTTGTTTATATATGTGTGGTTATTATTGCAAATATTTAGAGTGGGCGGTAATGGTAAAATTTTGTGAAGTTGTGTAATGAGAGGAATTTCATATTTGGTGGTAAATTTTTTATTTCATTACATAAATGCTGGATAATTTAGGGGAATATAACTGTTATGTCCAATAAGCTGTAATGAACATTTGTTGATCAGGATTGCTGGATGAAATCTCTGTCAAAGAGGTTGATAGAATAATTGTTTTTGTTGAGCAGGGTAAACAACACGACACTTCCTTCATGCAAGAAATATTTATGTGCAAATGTCGGCCAACCTTCTGTTATCTGCATTCCTTGTAGCGAACACAATTTTAAAGAGTCTATTAGCTCATTGATATGAAAAATTAATCATGGTTGTTAGCTCATTAATATCTATGTAATCATGAAGTCATTTATTTATTGATTAATGAATATGTTACTCAAAATCAATGAATAGTACATGAGCTTCTGTGTTATGGAGAAAAAACACAATTTTAAAGAGTCTATTAGATCATTGATGTGAAAAATTATTAATGCTTGCTAGCTCATTATATTTATCTAATCATGAAGTAGTTTATTTATTAATTAATGAATATCTTATTCAAAGTCAACGAATAGTACATGAGCTTATGTGTTACAGAAATTTAAATTACAATAAGGTGACTCGAGGCATATTATTTTACAAAATCAATATGTTTGTTAATATATATATTTTGAGTAATTAATTTATTGATTAATGAATATCATAATAAATATAAAAGAGAAGAGAGAATTATAGTTTGAAGAAAGAAAATGGAGGAGAAAGAAAAGGATGAAATTGGGGAGAAAAGCTAACATTTGTGAGTAAAGTCAGGCAACAGCAGAAAATCCAGGAGAAACAAAAGGACAAAATTGGGGACAAAATTACAGACGAACCAGGGGAAAGGGCAGAATGGGAACAAAGCAACAAAAAAAACAACGAGGACAAGCGGAAGCAGAAGCAAGGGCGCTACATGAAAATGTTGGAAAAAGAAGCAAGGGCGCTACATGAAGCCCGCGAAAAGACTAAAAAGGACAAAATGAGCTGCAAAACCACAGCGAAACCGGCACAATCAACTGTTCATCAGGCTTCGCGGCTTTAAGTAGTTTAGATATTGAATAACTGTTACTTCATGGTGGTCCCTTCATTTTTTAATTGCACACGCCGGTAGATTTTGTCATTTAGGATGGTCTAAAAATAGTGAACAGAATATGGTAGCGATAATTCGAATGAATGCAGAGAAATACCTTTAATTGTTTGCAGGGAAGTACCTTTAAGTGTTTCCTTTATATCCAACCAACTTCGGGTTGCGTAGCAGGGCCTTGTTGCGGCCCATCAATTTTCTAACATCCAACAACACATAACAAGGTTTGGCTTTACCTATTGAGTTATCTAGCTAATTATCATCATCTTAGTATTGATATTTTACGAGATTATGTTCAGTTACATTAACACCCACAAATTCGGGTTCTTTTAAGGGAAGGTAACTTCTTTTATTTAGATTTACTTCCATAGAAGATATTGTAGATAACGAAATTTTAATTACTTTAATATTTAATTAGTCTATAAATTATTTTTCATGACTTATTTTTATTCAATTGAATATTACCACATGTCATACACACTTGAAAATTTGGACAATTATATCCCTCCACATGCCAAGTTGAGATGTCCCGACCAATTAAAAATACTAAGATGTCTTCACCAACAAAATTGTGTTATGTCATAGATCCCTATAATTTAGCAAATTATGGATAAATATCTAAAATATATATTTCTTTGTTTAAGAGATAATATTAGAGTTATTTAATCCTTATATATGTCCTATTTACTACAATGGTTCGTCTAGTTTAATTGTGCCACGTTGTATGTCTCTACAATCTTGGCAAATTAAGAAAATACTTATCATCATTATTTCTTTATTAATAAATACAAAATAAAGGGATAATATTCAAGGTGGTGTAGTTTTTATATGACCGTATGTCTTGGAAGACTAGTAAGGTGGTGTATATGTTTTCGGGTTCTACGCCATCCTATAGCTATAAATAGGGGTCTCTGCACCAAAGACACAAGACACATGTCTCTTATCTTCTTGAAGATCCAAGGCTGTGAAAGCTTTGCATCTTCAAGTTCTTCAAGTCCTCTTCATATCGAGACTTGAATCTTCATATTTTCATCATATCAAGGTTTGAAGTCTTCATCGTGTTCATCAAGTTCTTGAAGTCTTCCATATCAAGATTTAAAGAAGTCAACCGTTGATCCAAGAGCAAGTTGCAAAGCCCTTGGATTAATGTTTCAAGAAAAGAATTGAATGAAACTCTCTACAATATTGAGAAAATCCTGAAAAATTGTGACTCATATCTTTTCTAAATTCATATAACTTATATTTGTTGCATATTTTTTTTTTGTAATTTTCTTGTGGATTTAAAATTTTATCGCGTACAAATTTTTGGCATAACCGGTGGACCATTTCTACCTTCCATCTCTTCTCTTCATATATTTGATTGCATATATCAATCAATAGCCCCAAAGAATGAAAAATCCATGGCTACTCGCTCCAAGGCTTTTGATGCCAAATTTGCTAATGAGCTTGTATATGTTACTACAAATCCTTGTATTGTTGAACCAATAACAAGGAATATGACAAGAGCTCTCCCTCAAAGTAGCCTGGAGACTCCCTCTCCATCAACTCATATCTTCGGTTCAATATCACCAAAAATCTTTCACCCACATTGGGTCTCAAGGATTTTTTGGTTTCAATAGAGAAGACTCTTGCAATGCTTGAGATTGGCTCTGGATCTAAATCTTTGAAGTAATGATGATGACCTGTCAAGTATTGCATCGATATCCTCCCATGGAACTCCACAATTGAAGCTTTCTGTTGAATGTTCTACTACCTCTGCTATTTCTTCTATGATGCCTCTCATGATGACAAACACTTCAAATTTGGAAGAGCAAGTGACAAACATATACAAGATGATGGAAACAATGATGAAACATATCAAGGACCAAGATGTTTTCATCACTTAGCTCCTCAACAAGAAAGACAACATCCCTGAAAGAAGTTGCATGAACTTTAAGGAACAACAAGAATTTGAGACTTCATCATCCAAAGGAAAAAACAAAGTGAAAAAAGTGCACGTGACCACCAAAGAAGCAATTTCTATAGAACAATTAAAAGACTTGGTTGAAGACAGGATCAAAGCCAAGAAAGAAAGTGGCTCGAAGTCAAGTTTCACTTATTCCAAACCTTATACCACCAAGATTGACAATCTTCTGTTGGCTATCACTAAGATCCAACAGTTCAATGGAAAAGGGAACCTAAAGCAACACATAGCCCACTTCATCGAAACATGTAACAATGTTGGCAGATCGGATGTATGTATGGATTTAATGTAGCAGTGCCACGTGTAATCGATACATAGAATTGGCTAAAGAGATTTGGGATAAATTAAGAGAAATTCATGAGGGTAGTGATACTATTAGAGAACAAAAGAAATCTTCACAAGTTGTTAAATATGAAAATTTCAAAATGGAATTTCATGAAAATATTGATAAGATGTATTATAGATTCAATGACATTATTAAAAATATTTTAATAATGAAGTGTTTGGTAAAGAATATTCTTTGAATGAAAGAAATAGAAAAATTCTGAATACTTTGCCTAAAGATTGGGAAACTAAGGCCACGGTTATTGAAGAGGCAAAAATTTTGAATTCCATGCCAATTGAATTTCTTGTCAATTTACTAATCTCTTATTAGTTGAAACTAAAATAAAAAATGCAAGATTAAGAGGAAACTAGACTTATGAGGAGCATTGTACTTAAAACCTTTCAAGCAAAAAAATGATTTACTCTCATTTTGATAGTGATGATCTGGAGTTTGATAAAAATTATATAACTTTTATGACCAAAACCATCAAGAAGATCTACAACAATAAGAGAAGATTTAGAAGAAGAGGATCAAGTAACAACAAGAGGTAAGGAGATAAATGCTATGAATGTGATCAAATGAAGCACTAAAGAAAGAAACAAGAGGAGATAAAGGGCAAAACTTCAACTTTTGAATTACTTGGATTGATTGCAACTAGGATGATGAAGTTGAAGAAAAAGGTGAAATTGTTCACATAATATTCATTGCCATTGGAGATAAAAAGGTATTTTCTAATAACTCCTCTCATGATGAAAATGATGATGATGAGACATTTATAATTAAATTGGATGATAGTTTGAAAGAATTTTATGCTAAGAAGAAGGAATTGAAAATTAAAATAAATACTTTGTTGAATGAAATTTCCAAACTTTTTCAAGAAAACCAAAGGTTGAGAAAAGAAAATGATGATTTAAAGCAAAATGAATTTGGGTTTTCATATAAAGATGAAGATTCGAAAAGAAAAGTTGGATGATTAGATAAAAGTTTATGCAATGACGAGGAAGAACAAATCTTGTTGAGCAAAAGAGTGGATGATCTTAGTGAATTTCTTCAAAAGGAGAAATAAGATATTTTAGATAAGAAAAATATTGGGAACACAATTGTTAACAAAAATTTTGCTATTTTTTTAGAGAGGATGGTATTTTCTTTATGAAAACTTCTCATGTTAAAAATGATGATGTTGTGTATAATTATTGTTGTCAATATGGCCATATGAAAGATGATTGTTATGTGAAAAGAAATGCTAATGAATGTCAATTGGATATTGAGAGATACCACTTATTCCTCTCAGACTCAAAAAGAAATGAATACCAAAATAATTTCTCTTGTTTAAGTATACTATGGGAATTTGACCCAAATAAAACTTAATGGATGTCATAATATGCTACTTGAAACCAAAAGTATGAAAGGATAGAAAAGAATGAAATAAGCAAGAAGCTAAAGTAATGATAGGATTCATTTTGGGTTACAAAAGGCGATAAGTCTCTTAAGCTAAAAGAAAATGTGTCAACAATGGCGTATGATCTCAAAAACTCAAACTATATTATTTTCTTCACATCTTGATGCTACAAGTTGAATTGATTACATGCTTAGTTGTACTATACATTCTAATTTACATTTTCTTTGAGAATAGTACACATGATTTTAGAATGATTAATTATTTTGATGTTCTATGTATACAATTTTCTATGTATAAAAATGGGAAAAAAGTCCCTATGGTCCTCCAACCCTTTTGCAGGTAAAGTTTAGCCCTCCAACAATTAACGATAAAGTTTTGACCCTCGATCTAACAAAATAGCATATTCGTGGCCCTTCTGTCGAACCCAACAGTTAAAATTGACGGGAGCATCATCTCGTGAGACGCGCGACCAAATATCAAGGGTATTATAGTCTCTAAAGGATGGTTTACCAAGCAAAGAGAGAGTAAAAAGGTAGCTTCTTCCCTTAGTTTATGTTAGAGCAAGCAAAATCTCCATCCAGTCAAAGTTGGAGCTGAAAATGAGAAGAATGAACAGTTCCTCTCTACCGGTGTGCATATGTGAGAAAGAGACTAGGGTGATTACTTCATTGACTTCAAAAAATCCTGGATGAAGGTTTGCTGTGTGCGTAGAAGGTTGTTATGGATATTGGGCATGGATCGATGAGGAGATGTGCCGACGGTCTATAGAAATTATACCTGGCCTTCTTCGAAAGATTAATGCAACTGAAAAAGACAGAGATGAATATGAAGAAATAGCAGGAAGAAATGAAAGAAAGGTAACAAAATTGAAAGAAAAAGTTAAAGAACTGGAGAAAGAAATTCGCAGCAAGAAATAGGTTAATAAGTTGCTGGTGAAATTGCTTTTTTTTAACATGGATATTGATTTTTTTTAATTTTGATGAGTTGGGGCCAAAAAAATGGAAACCTTGGTAGTTTTTGGCAAATAGAAGGCGCTTGCAAACACTTGGCCCTTACCAAGTTGAAGTTTGCAGGGAAAAAAGATGATCCAAATTGTTCCTTTTAATGTAAATTTTTTATTTATAGTTGTATGATGTATCTGCAAAGTTTGTAATCAAATCTATGTTTGTGTTTGTCCCAATGAAATATCCGGTTGTCTCTTTTTATTAAATGAAAGTGCTGTAGTTTATTTATTCGACTCAATGAATTGTTTTGTATTGTGCTTTGAAAAAAGTTATAATAATGGTGCAATAAGAAGGAGCAGATAAAGCCATGTTGTATCAAATATATTAATCACTTGCGTAGTACATTTATGAAGTAACTAGACACAAGTTATGAAATCTTCCCATGGATTCAAAACCAAGTTATAAAAATTTTAAATTTCATCATAAAATTAGGAATTTCTCTACATTTATGAGCATCAAAAGTTGGCTATAATACAAAGCAGAATCAGCATTTTACCAACAAGGAACTACTAGACAAAAAAAAAAAAATAATAAAAAAGAACTACTAGACACAAAAACATGTTCTGATATGGTAATGAATTGTCACCATCAGTTTACACAACATAAAACAATAAGAGATTTGACAAAAGTTTGGTCTATCATGGCTGAATTCCTCTTCTAGTGGCTGTTCCTTTTCCCATTCCTCTTTCAACTTGTCTTCCTCTGCCCCTGCCTCTTCTACTCCATTTCCCCTCCAGTTCCTAACTGTGAATGGGGGTTCTTTACCCAAATAAGCATAGTTAGCATTGATGGCTCCTTTTTCTGCATCAGTAAGCGGCTTTGCAGCTGAGTTTTTTCTTCGCTGTGAATGATGATGTTGTTGGGCCTGTTGTGGATGTTGCTGCCCAGTTTCATCGTTAGCTTGTTGAGTTTGTTGTTGCATATTTTAAGAAAACTGGCTTGGTTCATGATTCGTATGAGACTTTCAACAGATATGTGTAAGTACAAGCCAGATGGAGAATAGTGAAAAATTAACAAATTTAATGCACTTACTATCCTCCCTTTTTCTGCTGGTTGCTGCCTTTGGTGATTATTAGGTTGAGCCTCGGATGACCTGTTAGAACCTTGTTGATTTTCTTCATTGGGAGGCTTCTTGCATGTAGCTGCGTTATGGCCAACCTCATCACATTTTGTACAATGAATGACAATCCTCCTTCTCAACCTTCTACCATGATCTCTCCCCTCAATCACATCACTTCTCCTGGCCTTTTTAGGCCTACCAGGTTGAGTAACTGATATTGGTGGATCCAACACAGGCATGGTGGATGAGGGCCAATGATCCTCGCCACTAATTGGCTGCAAAATATTCTCATAAATCTTGAAGAAGAGGCCTCTGCTATAACAACGATCCAGATAATTGTAAGGATCCTCTTCTCGCATCAAGATAGTAGCAATTGCATGACAACATGAAATTCTACTAACCTCCCATAATCTGCAAGTACAATAATTTTTTTTCATATCTACTACAAATTGGGCCCCTCTTGGACCCTTGACTTGATAGCCATGCAGTGCATTCCACATGGGCATCCACTGACTTGAATGCTTGACCCTAGTCTCAACAATTTCATTAATTAAAGGTCCAGTGGAGCCCTTGTATTTCTCCATTGCAGCTCGTCTTCTTTGGATCCTGTCCATAAGATATTCCCTTATGAGTTCCAACATTGTGATGATAGGTTGGTCCCTTGTATCTTTAATAAGAGCATTGAAGGACTCGCATAAGTTGTTCACTATCATATCACTCTTGACATGAGTTGGAAAGTATGCCTTACACCAATGCCGAGGATGAGGAGCTTTCTTGACCCATTCATATGCTTCCTTATCAAAAGTTTGAAGTTCATCCATAGCTTTGTTGTACATTTCCACTATTGCGCAACATGCTATATTCCACAACTTGTCTTTAAGAGCCAAACCAGGATGCTTTTTCTTGAAATTGCGGTACATATGTTGGACACAGTACCTGTCCTCACAAAGTCATTTTAGTTGTTATTAAATAGTTGAAAAGTTATAATGCAAAACAAAACTTGATAAAAATGTATATGATTGAAAGGATAACAAAAATACTTGTGCTCACATCCAGGCAAAACTTCAGTAAGTGCCCTGTCTAGCTCCTATAATAGAATCATGATAGGCTGTTAGCTTCTACCATATTTGAAAGGAATTTTGACTTTGAAAGTTTCATATGTTGTTAATATCATACCTTTTGCTAATATGATATAAAGGTATAGTGGCACTAATTTTTTATTTCCAAGTCCTCACTTAGATATTTGAGAAACCAAGCCGACTGTTCAGTTGCTTCTCTCTCCACAATTGCCCAAGCAATGGGCCACCATCCATTATTCGGGTCTGCAGCAATGGCAGTTAGTAACTGTCCTCTATAAATCCCCTTTAGATGGCAACCATCCAGGCCTATTATTGGTCTATAGCCATCCTTGAATCCCTTCTTCAGTGGTCCTAAACAGCAGTATAACCTCATGAATTTAGGATTACCCCCTGGTCCTCTAAATGGAGTAAACATTACCTACTCCGTTCATGTGTCTTCTTTATCTCAGCACAATACTCCCAAATTTTCTTGTACTATGCTTCAATAGACCCCTGTATCATTTTGAGAGCCATTTTCCTCGCATTAGAAACCACCCATTTAGAAATTTGAGTTTGGTACTCATGCACTGTTTGCCTAATCTCCCGAGTTGGCATGTGAGTGTTTGATCTAATTCTCTCCATATATCTATTTGACAACCAATTGGCCTTCAAAGTTTTATTTTTCCAAGCATGATTGCAGTTTTCATGCTTTTCATGCATTGTCTTCACCACCAAATCTGCTGTGCCAAGTGCCTTTTCAACTGAGGCAAACACAAACCATGGACATGGATCTTTACACCTGGCTCTTACCATCTTTGGTTCATTCTTCTTTGTGTACACTAGCTTTCCCATCTTAATTCCATATTCTTGGATAGCAACTTTGAATTGGACTCTTGACTCAAATTTCAAACCCAACTCGAACCTTGTATCAATTCTAAATTTTTTCCAGGAAAATCCTTTATACTTACCAGCATACTACTCTCTGGATCTTCCTATGATGAATCAGCATCACTACTTAGATGATCTGGGATTGTATTTTCTGCCAACGCATCTACTTCAGGTGTAGAATCTTGGGTTTGCTGCTACTGTTGTGTTTTTCTTCTTCGCCTTATTTTTTTTTTTTCTGTTGTGCTTGCTGTTGTTGTGGGGACTCTTGTATTTCAGCCTATTTAGTAGTAGGCTACTGAGTTGAAACTCCTCCCTGCTGTGAAGGTCCTTCAGTTTGCACCTCTTCTAATGTGTTTCGACACTGAGTTGGCTCCAATGTCAAATCATCAAGAGAGGCTTATCTCTATAATATTCTACATCACCACTGAATCTATCACAGTCATTTTTTGATCCAGAATATTCATCATCTCTTCCATGTCCTTCTTCTTCAATAGGCTGTTGACAGCTCCTTCCCTCTTGTTGTGTATCAGTTTCTCCAACATGCTACTGGTTATTACATGCTTGTGCATCACCACTTTGTTCTCCAATTGAAGAACCTACATGCTGTTGCTTATTATTAGATGCTTGTGCATCACCACTTTGTCCTTCACTTAAGGAACCTACATGTTGCTGCTCATGATTAGATGCTTGTGCATCATCAGTTTGTTCTCCACTTAAACCAACTACATCAAAATTCTGATTTTTAAAAGCCCGTGCGTCACTACAATCTACATCGTACTGCTGGTTCTTGGCTGTTCTTCTACCACCACTTTGTCCTCCAGTTGAATCTCTAATGAACAACCTCCTCTTAGGAACTACAAGAGAAAAAGATTCCTCTACTATACTACCCTCCTCATCCAACTCTGTTATCAAAACACCACTCTTCTTCTGCTGTGCTGGTTCAATCACTATGGGAGACTTGCAACTGTTAATTTCTTCAGCTATTAGATGGTTACAATGGACTTCCATTACCTTGTACTTATAAGTCCAAGCACAAAATTTGTTAACGTCATCATCGGTGCACAACTCTCTTAAACCATTTGTTAGATGCTTATTTGGTTCAAGGTAGTAGTACATTATGGCAACTTTATGATGTCCCATTTTCTCCACCATTTTATTTAGTTCAATGGTTGACATTCTTTCGGCATCACAAACATCTACATAGTCCACCTCTTCATTAGCATACCATACATACTGTTCCCATATAATTCTTACTCTATGATGCATCCGAATAGTAAACCATTCAGAATCAGTCTCTACAATGGCAATTGGGATAAAACAGTCAACAACATAACAAAAAAACACATAGAGCCTGACAGATGAAATACTGAATTGGTTAAATTCAGCAAAAAAAAAAAAGATCCTAAAGAAATAAAGTGTCCCTTTTTGGCCATTAAAATACATCACTTTCAAAACAACCCCCTTTGTCCGACATTGTCAATTTACAACAAACAAAGTAGGACCACAAATTGGACCACTTAGCCTCCCGACATCACCATTACCCAAACATATAAACAAATAAGTTCCATTACACATGCATATAAACAATCTTAAACCCAAATGGATTAGTAAACAAGAATTTCAATTACCATAAACAAGGTACGGATCAAGGTAGTCATCTCTCCTCCGTATTTGCCACTCCATTATGCCTTTACAACCCCTCCCATGACGGCAATTAGCACTTTCGGTGCAGCATCTAGATTGAGTAGTTTGATTTTTTCACACTAGGGTTTCGGAGCAAAAGGGGAGGAAATTGTTGGAGGGAAAATGAGTGGTGAAAGTTTTTTTTACTCTGTCTTTATTTAGAGACTATAATGCCCTTGATATTTGATCACGCGTCTCACGAGATGATGCTTCCCGTCACATTTAACTGTTGGGTTTGACAGAAGGGCCACAAATATGTTATTTTATTAGATCGAGGGCCAAACCTTCACTATTAATTGTTGGAGGGTTAAAACTTTACTTGGGAAAGAGTTAAAGGACCATTGGGACTTTTTTCCTATAAAAATATGATTTGAGTTGATTGGACATATGAGTGCCTGATTGTGATAACTCCCATTATTTTTTAAATGAGTTCATGACTTGAAAAAGAAATGGGGAGGTCTTATTCTTCAAAAGTATTTATATGGTTCAATATCCTTTATGATTAACTTGTTATGAGTTTTTTTATGTAGATTATGCTAAACTATCTAAATTTGATATAGTTTATCCACTAGGTATAATGTATCTTCTTGTTTTAAGTGTTAGATCATTGTACCCTGATTTAGTTAAATTTAACATATTATTTTGTGCTAGTAGAAAGATTGTGATGTTATTTGCCAATTTTATACTTAAATACTATATCGATACATGTTAACATCACATAAGAAAATGAATTAGGTATCCATCTAGTGATCTTCATATCTTGTTTAAATAGCTGGGGTACATAAGAATGTTCTTAACTTCACAATAAATGAAAAAAATCGAATCACATATATTTAATTATTGATCAGCTCTTGTTTTGATGATAATTTTATATAGTCATTAGTTATTTATTAGTACTTTTTTTTGAAATAGGAGGAACTATAGTGAGGATAAGTAAAAATTGCTTTGAAAATGACATTTTTGATCGAAAATTTCCTACAAGTGTATAGGGTTCATCATAGTAATAAAAATCACCTAGAGTAATTCAGGGGTCAAACCCATAGAAATGAGTTAATTCTCTACTTCAGTTATTTAACAAATCTTAGCAAATAACAAGATTTAAATTTAAGTGATTAAACTTTTCAGTAAGTGGCAAGAAAAGGAAATAAATCAAATAAAATAGTGGTTGAGAAAACAACAGTTGAGAACCTAGGGTTTTAAGTTTTAATCCAAAATTTAAGTTAATTTAACTAGTTATTTTCTTGATTGGCTATGAACACCTCATGCTAAGGTATTTTAGATTGTTTATTGATATATCTAAAGTGTGTCTAATAAATCTCATGTCTTTCTCGAGATGATAAGAATTTAATTAAATCCTTTAAGAACATAGGTGATTTAATGGAGTCACACGAACCCTAACCTACTCTTGCAAGCATGTTCATCTATCTAGTGCATAGCTATATGTCACTTCTCAACTTAATACAACTCAAAGATCATATTCATGTTAATCAGGTATAAATATGTAATAAAAATTGAGATAGACAAATCATAGTAAAAGTCAAGAAATTAGCCTTGAAAAATTAGTCAAATCCCTTTATAAATACCTTAACCCTAGACGTAAATTTAGCTCAACATGATGGAAAATTTAAAACCACAAATTCAATGAATTAATACAAAGATAAGTGATAAGTGCATAATTTACATGTTTTTAGTGTGTTTTATTAGTTAGTTTTGGTGTGTTTTAATTAGTTTTATAGTTAATTAACTAAGATTCTAGTGAAAATATGCATTTAGGGGTTTAAGTGTTAAAAATTACATTTTTATGGATTTTTATGGTGAAAACTTCATGTTTTTGTAGGTTTAATGATTCAATCATCAAATGACATAAATTGAGAAGAGAATTGGATGATTGATGATGTTTTAAGTGATAAAAAAAGAATATAAAGTGCAAGAGATGAAATGCAATCAAGTTCTAAAGAAATGGAGTTTCACAGCTTTGACACCTTGTGGTATTTTGGCAATATCTTGAGTGAAAATGATCAGATTGAGATGATTTTTATACCATTTTGAAGCCAAGAGATAGATCTACATTTGGTATGAAAATATTGAAGTCCATTTCGGTGGTTTTCATAGTCAAAAGGTCGAAATACTGAAGTACATTTTCTATGGTTGAAGCTGAAACAAATTTCTGACCAGTCAAGGGTAATTTGGTCATTTATCAGTCCGCGGAGCTCAAAATTAGGTGATTCTTGATGCATTGGAAAACTAACTCAAAGAGCTACAACTTTCATGTTTTACATAAGAGCTAGTTCAGCCTCTAACATCGAAAAAATATCAGTTGAAGTGGATAAAAAACAGAGCAAGCGATCCGTACCCGGATCCAATATGATCCGAGCCCTCGTCTGATCTTCTGGACAAGTGGATCCGAGACCGAGCTCAGATCCACTGTAGCAGGCCTCAGATCCCAATGAACAGTGAAGGTAAAAAATGAAGAAAAATGCAATCTGAGGGGTAATTTGAGCGATCAGAGCTCGGATCTAGCCCTCGGATCACTACTTTCGGCTTACCAACTTGTGTTCTGTTCACACAAGCTTTTTGACCAACCTTTCATGCAAGATTATCGGTGGAAACAGCCCAAGACAGCTGCAAAAGAAGCTTTACAACTCCATTTTAGCTTGGTTATGGGCTCAATACATTATTAAACACTTGTCCATTACAAGAAATTCCTCTATAAATGTAAGTCTTGAAGAACATTTTCATAACTTTGGGAGGCTAGAGAAACTCCACAAAAATATAGTTCTCACTAGTTTTTTTCTTAATTCAATTAGTTTAGTAGTTGGGTATAGAGTAGTATAGTTCATCCTACTTGTTTATTAGCTAGGCAAAGATGAAGATGGAGATGAAGAAGGCAATGAAAGAGCTCATGTGACAAGGGTTACTTTTCTTTCCAACTCTTTATCTTTTGTACTTGATTCTAAGTTTAGTTAATATACAAGTTCTGGATTTTGTGTTTATGATGCATCTTTAAAGTTTATACCTTGGGTTTGGTTGAACTTTCTATGATTGTTAGTATTTATTATTTGGCTATTTGATTGCTAGTATTTGAAGTTATTTAGCACTTTAGCTCTTTAAATCATGATTAATCTGGTACCATTAATCTTGATTATCTAAGGTATTGTTTCTGCAATAAAAATTGAGATTCAACACTGGTTCAAGAGGTGCTAAACACAGGTAGTACACTCACGAGAGTAGAGGTGCACCTATGTGGTTTTGGTGATTAATTTTATTTAATTTTATTGAAGCAATGAACTTGTAGCTAATTTCATAACTATGAGAATAGGTATGGATTAGTTATGAGTATAATTGATTCATTACGAAAGTATGATTCAAATACATAAGAAAATTACACCATAACTACCCTAGATAGTAGTACTCAATGATCCAAAAGTCACACTTGCATGAGTAGTTAGGGATACCACAACCCAAGGAGCTTCCATTTGTTATTTTCTTGTATAAGTTCTATAGGTTTTATTTATTATAATTCATTGATAGTCTAAATAATAGAGAAGCTTTAGTAGTGTCGGTAATTGCAATTTTCCTTGTGGGATCGACTCTTAATACCCTATACTCGCTCACGATTCGTATACTTGCGATAAATCACGTGTGTGGTGTTTAGGAGTTTATAAATGTAAAACTTGATTATGAATGAGCTAATTGTGTATATATACCCACGCACGTCAAGTTTTTGGCACCGCTACCGGGGAAGATTTGGCAATATCGGTGTGAAGAGCAGCTTTATTAGTTTAGACATTTTATTAGTTATAGTGTGAATGTTATTTTCTATAATTTTAGTGTTTTATATGTGTATGTGTTTTATCACCTATTCTTCTTACTAATCTTACTTTTAAGTTGTTTAAAAACAATTTTAGGTGATGAGGAGGATAGATCAATTTGGAGGACAATACTTGAGAAGTGGAAGATTGGCAATGGATGGTTACCAAGTACAAAACTCCTTCAACAGAGGTAACCAAGAATTCACTGAATGTATGCCTTTTGAATATGGTTTAAAGTGCTTAAAGGCTAAATTTGATGTTATGATGCTACAAGTTCAAATGGATACAATCATGCATGAAATTGAGCAAAAGAGGAATGTTAATACTTTTAATTATTATCATGTGATTTGTGACTTGTGTGGAGGTTATCATGCTACTAGTACATGCATGCAAGCACAAAATGTTGATTATTATGATGAATTAGAGTATTACAATCCTTATTTTAATCAATACAGTGCTAATTGGAGCAATTCTCATGTGTATGGTTAGGATAATCAATGTGCATATAGTGATTCTCCAAATTTTTATGATTACCAACCTAAAAGTGTCCAATATGAATCAAAACCATCTTGGAAGTTGGCAATAGAGAAGTTAGTTAATGCACCTCTACATTGGGAATTAGAAAGTGAACCATTAGCTAATTATTCTAATACCTCTTGGGAGCTAGCTATAGAAAATTCTTCTAATCACTTTGATTTAGCCATAGAAAAGTTAGCTAATGTAACTTCCGACCGTTTTGATAGGATTGAGAAAAGAATAGATGAATTGGCTTCTCACTTTGGTAGAATACATGAGCAATTGAATGCATTGTGCGAAGTTATTTCTTCTAATAATTTACAAAATGATCCTAACATGAATGGTGGGAATGTGTTTATTTGAAAATGGATTGCATTTTGATGAAAATGATGAATCTCAATTACGTTTCAATGAGCAAATATCCATTTCATATGATAATATCTTTGGAACTAATCTTGAACCTCAAAAGATGAGTTTTAATGACTCATTTTTCACCCCTCTTGAGGAGTGTATTGAAAGTATAGGTTCTAAAGGTATTAATGCCCAAGATATCCTCATTGCGTCTCCTTTGGTAGCAAGGACAAGAAGTCACGTGAAGTATTTCAAGTGCAAAGGAGTTTATAAGGAGTGGAGACCGATGTGAAAAAGGGAAGTTTAACCTTTACTTTTGAGTTTACAATGCTTAATTTCATGTTATGAGATTAAGTTAGTCATTTGCATGAAGTTAAAGTGGATTCAAGTGTTTAAATGTGTTCATGACCTATTTGCACTCTTTATACCGTTTGAGCACCACCATGTGCATTGGAAGTGTCAAGGGGACTATTTGATCCAAGAATCTCAACCCTCAATTTGCATTTTACATGTTTTTGATTTGTTTTGAGATGTTAAGATTCATGTTTAAGTCATTTTCCATGTGTGTGAAGTGTTGAATTGCTAAAAATTTCATTGTAGAGCACGAATTGAAGAGTGTGTTTCAAATTGGGGTCAAATTGAAAATTGCAGAAATTTCTGCAATAAAAAAAAATTCGAGCCTTTTGATCCGAACTCACTTATCATGATCCGACCTCGGATCCTTTCCAAAACGAAGCCTCAGACCACTTTTCCTCATTCTTCCCTCTTTTTCCTCCTTCAACTCCACTTTTCTTCTTGTTGGTTGCAAGCTTTTATTCTTAAGAAGTTTTATTTTTGTCTTTTTCAAGGTGCATTAATTGAACTCTCCATGCATTAATTGAACTCTCCATTCTTTCTCAAGTAAAGTTGGAAATTCATCACATTGCCATGGATTCAGATCGCGCAAGTTCATTAGAGAAGTATTACTTTCTCTTACTTTTGTTATTTCTCCTTTCTCACATTGAGGACAATGTGAAGTTTAAGTGTGGGGGATATTTGAACTTGCACTTTAATGCTATGTGATGATATTTTGTGACTTTAAATGATTAGAAATGTTAGAATTGTGCATAGAAATCTTGCCATATGGATAATTTGCTTGAAATTGGGTATGTTGGCAAGAAATTTTGTCCATTTATAAGAAAAAATTTTGTCAAATTTTTTCTAAAATCTTTTTCAATATTTCATTATGGCCCAAAAGTTCTTCAAATTTTTGCATTTTTATTCAAAAGGCCTAAATTGTTCCAACTTTAAGTGTCTAATTCTTTCACTTTTGAAAACTTTATATATATTTTAGAAGATTTAATCCTCATTTAACTTGGAAATGATTAGTAAGCAATTAGCATTTTTGCATTTTAGAAAGTATATCCGATAAAGTGAGGAAAATTATGCCTATAATTTTACATGTTTAATGAGATTTCTTCTCTTTACTTAATTTTTCAAGTAAGTGATTGATATAGTCGATAAAGGTTATACTCCTCCTTTGATTATTCTTATATATTTTCTATGAGGGAAAATTTATTTATTGTCTTACAAAAAAGAAAAAAAAATGAGAAAAGAAAAAAAAAGATAATAAGAGTTTTTCTTCTACTCCAATGATTCTTGTATCGAATAACTGGGTGTTGGCATCTACAAATGCCGACTTTCGCGTAAAAAATTACTTAAATTACGAGTATGCATAGCAATTTAAATAAACAAAATGTTGAGTAACCGGAAATCTTCACCTAAAAGTGTCGATTTTCGTATAAAAAGACATTCTTACTATTTAAGTAAAATTAGTGTAAATAAATCTCTCTTAGTTGCAAAATTTTGAGAAAAAGATGATTATAGGAGGAGGAAGGCTATAAATTGACTATGTGATTTGTTTATTTGTGAAATTATGTTAGGGTGAGAGATTAAGTTTAACTTGTTAAAATTAGGGTATAATTATCTTTCCTTTACTTGATATTTTGAGTATTTAGTGTAATTTGAACAATTGCATAATGATTGTTTTCCAAGTCATGAGGAATTAAATTTGACAAAAAAAATGCATATATTATTTCACCTCTAGAATCATTATAATTGATTATGTGTGAATTGCTTGAGAACAATTAACGATAAAGTTTTGGCCCTTGATCTAAAAAAATAGCATATTCGTGGCCCTTCTGTCAAACCCAGCAGTTAAAATTGACGGGAGCATTATCTCGTGAGATGCGCGACCAAATATCAAGAGTATTATAGTCTCTAAAGGATGGTTTACCAAGTAATGAGAGAGTAAAAAGGTAGCTTCTTCCCTTAGCTTATGTTAGAGCAAGAAAAATCTCCATCCAGTCAAAGTTGGAGCTGAAAATACGAAGAATGAACAGTTCCCCTCTACTGGTGTGCATATGTGAGAAAGAGACTAGGGTGATTACTTCATTGACTGCAAAAAATCCTGGACGAAGGTTTGCTGTGTGTGCAGAAAGTTGCTATGGATATTGGGCATGGATCGATGAGGAGATGTGCTGACGGTCTACAGAAATTATACCTGGCCTTCTTCGAAATATTAATGCAATTGAAAAGGATAGAGATGAATATGAAGAAATAGCAGGAAAAAATGAAAGAAAGGTAACAAAATTGAAGGAAAAAGTTAAAGAACTGGAGAAAGAAATTCGCTGCAAGAAATGGGTTAATAAGTTGCTGGTGAAATTGCTTTTTTTAACATGGATATTGATTTTTTTAATTTTGATGAGTTGGGGCCAAAAAAATGGAAACCTTGTCAGTTTTTGGCAAATAGAAGGCGCTTGCAAACACCTGGCCCTTACCAAGTTGAAGTTTGCAGGGGAAGAAGATGATCTAAATTGTTCCTTTTAATGTAAATTTTTTATTTATAGTTGTATGATGTATCCGCAAAGCTTGTAATCAAATCTGTGTTTGTGTTTGTCCCAATGAAATATCTGGTTGTCTCTTTTTATTAAATGAAAATGTTGTAGTTTATTTATTCGACTCAATGAATTGTTTTGTATTGTGCTTTGAAAAAAGTCATAATAATGGTGCAATAAGGAGCAGATAAAGCCATGTTGTATCAAATATATTAATCACTTGCGTAGTACATTTATGAAGTAACTAGACACAAGCTATGAAATCTTACCATGGATTCAAAACCAAGTTATAAAAATTTTAAATTTCATCATAAAATTAGGAATTTCTCTACATTTATGAGCATCAAAAGTTGGCTATAATACAAAGCAGAATCAGCATTTTACCAACAAGGAACTACTAGACAAAAAAAATAATAATAAAGAAGAACTACTAGACACAAAAATATGTTCTGATATGGTAATGAATTGTCACCATTAGTTTACACAGCATAAGACAATAAGAGTTTTGACAAAAGTTTAGTCTATCATGGCTGAATTCCTCTTCTAGTGGCTGTTCCTTTTCCCATTTCTCTTTCAACTTGTCTTCCTCTGCCCTTGCCTCTTCTACTCCATTTCCCTTCCAGTTCCCAACTGTGAATAGGGGTTCTTTACCCAAATAAGCATAGTTAGCATTGATGGCTCCTTTTTCTGCATCAGTAAGCGGCTTTGCAGCCGAGTTTTTTCTTTGCTGTGAATGATGATGTTGTTGGGCCTATTGTGGATGTTGCTGCCCAGTTTCATCGTTAGCTTGTTGAGTTTGTTGTTGCAAATTTTAAGAAAACTGGCTTGGTTCATGATTCGTATGAGACTTTCAACAGATATGTGTAAGTACATGACAGATGGAGAATAGTGAAAAATTAACAGATTTAATGCACTTACTATCCTCCTTTTTTCTGCTGGTTGCTGCCTTTGCTGATTACTAGGTTGAGTCTCGGATGACCTGTTAGAACCTTGTTGATTTTCTTCATTGGGAGGCTTCTTGCATGTAGTTGCGTTATGGCCTACCCCATCACATTTTCTACAATGAATGACAATCCTCCTTCTCAACCTTCTACCATGATCTCTCCCCTCAGTCACATCCCTTCTCCTGGCCTTTTTAGGCCTACCAGGTTGAGTAACTGATATTGGTGGATTCAACACAGGCATGGTGGATGAGGGCCAATGATCCTCGCCACTAATTGGCTGCAAAATATTCTCATAAATCTTGAAGAAGAGGCCTCTGCTATAACAACGATCCAGATAATTGTAAGGATCCTCTTCTCGCATCAAGATAGTAGCAATTGCATGACAGCAAGGAATTCTACTAACCTCCCATCATCTGCAAGTGCAATAATTTTTTTTCATATCTACTACAAATTGGGCCCCTCTTGTACCCTTGCCTTGATAGCCATGCAGTGCATTCCAAATGGGCATCCACTGACTTGAATGCTTGACCTTAGTCTCAACAATTTCATTAATTAAAGGTCCAGTGGAGCCCTTGTATTTCTCCATTGCAGCTCGTCTTCTTTGGATCCTGTCCATAAGATATTCCCTTATCAGTTCCAAAATTTTGATGATAGGTTGGTCCCTTGCATCTTTAATATGAGCATTGAAGGACTCGAATAAGTTGTTCACTATCATATCACTCTTGACGTGAGTTGGAAAGTATGCCTTGCACCAATGCCGAGGATGAGGCGCTTTCTTGACCCATTCATATGCTTCCTTATCAAAAGTTTGAAGTTCATCCATAGCTCTGTTGTACATTTCCACTGTTCTGTAACATGCTATATTCCATAACCTGTCTTTAAGAGCCAAACCAGGATGTTTTTTTTTGAAATTGCGGCACATATGTTGGACGCAGTACCTGTCCTCACAAACTCATTTTAGTTGTTATTAAATAGTTGAAAAGTTATAATGCAAAAGAAAACTTGATAAAAATATATATGTTTGAAAGGACAGCAAAAATACTTGTGCTCACATCTAGGCAAAACTTCAGTAAGTGCCCTGTCTAACTCCTATAATAGAATCATGACAGGCTATTAGCTTCTACCATATTTGAAAGGAATTTTGACTTTGAAAGTTTCATATATTGTTAATATCATATCTTTTGCTAATCTGATATAAAGGTATAGTGGCACCGATTTTTGATTTCCAAGTCCTCATTTAGATATTTGAGAAACCAAGCCCATTACTCAGTTGCTTCTCTCTCCACAACTGCCCAAGTAATGGGCCACCATCCATTATTCGGGTCTGCAGCAATGGCAGTTAGTAACTGTCCTCTATAAATCCCCTTTAGATGGCAACCATCCAGGCCTATTATTGGCCTACAGCCATTCTTGAATCCCTTCTTCAGTTGTCCTAAACAGCAGTATAACCTCATGAATTTAGGATTACCCCTTGGTCCTCTAAATGGAGTAAACATTACCTGTATTGTACTCCCTTCATGTTTCTTTTTTATTTCAGCACAATATTCCCAAATTTTCTTGTACTATGCTTTAGCAGACTCCTGTATCATTTTGAGAGCCATTTTCCTCGCATTAGAAGCCACCCATTTAGAAATTTGAATTTGGTACTCATGCACTGTTTGCCTAATTTCCTGAGTTGGCATGTGAGTGTTTGATCTAATTCTCTCCATATATCTATTTGACAACCAATTGGCCTTCAAAGTTTTATTTTTCCAAGCATGATTGCAGTTTTCATGCTTTTCATACATTGTCTTCACCACCAAATTTACTGTGCCAAGTGCCTTTTCAACTGAGGCAAACACAAACCATGGACATGGATCTTTACACCTGGTTCTCACCATCTTTGGTTCATTTTTCTTTGTGTACTCTAGCTTTCCCATCTTAATTCAATATTCTTGGATAGCAACTTTGAATTGGACTCTTGACTCAAATTTCAAACCCAACTCGAACCTTGTATCAATTCTAAATTTTTTCCAAGAAAAATCTTTATACCTACTAGCATACTACTCAGCTTCTTGATCTTTCTCTGATGAATCAGCATCATTACTTAAATGATCTGGGATTGTATTTTCTGCCAACGCATCTACGTCAGGTGTAGAATCTTGGATTTGCTGCTACTGTTGTGTTTTTCTTCGTCGCCTTACTTGTTTTTTTTCTGCTGTGCTTGCTGTTGTTGTGGGGACTCTTGTATTTCAGCCTGTTTAGTAGTAGGCTGCTATGTTGAAACTCCTCCCTGCTGTGAAGGTCCTTCAGTTTGGACATTTTCTAATGTGCTTCGACACTGAGTTGGCTCCAATGTCAAATCATCAAGAAGAGGCTCATCTCTATAATATTCTATATCACCACTGAATCTGTCACTGTCATTTTTTGATCCAGAATATTCATCATCTCTTCCATGTCCTTCTTCTTCAATAGGCTGTTGACAGCTCTTTCCTTCTTATTGTGTATCGATTTCTCCAACATGCTACTGGTTATTACATGCTTGTGATAATGGAGTGGCTGGTATGTACTACCTAAAATCTGGTAGTCGACAATCCACTGAAATTTATATTGAAGTTGAGGAGATATCGAATTATTGTGGTAATGATAGTCAAACTTTTGAAATTGGAAGTGGGATTCAGGCCGAACCACCTTGCCATTTATTTGACACTACGAATCTCCACCATAGTCAGCTTACTGAAGTAGAGATGGCCGATGATCTCCCGTCCCGAACAGGACGACAAAAAGGCAATATGCGTTGCAGAGAAATTGACCGTCCAACCACCAGTAGTCGGCCAAGTATGCATAAGTCAACAATTATGGCTCATGCTGCGGATATCCCAACTTCCTCAATGTTAGATCCTCTTTCGCATACCGACATTGATTTAGTTGATGTCGAAATTGGTTCCGAACCAGAGCCAGATGATGACGATTCTGGTAGTGACGACGACCAAGATGATGTCTATCCGGTTCATTCTATCCAAGCACGGGATCAGACGACATTTGCCAAATCTTTTGTCGAAAGTGAAGGTCCCAATTTGCGATATGAAGCAGAAGTTGATGCTATACTGCAATTTGACCCGCTTGATACTCGAGAGGCCGAAAAGCTAAAGTTCTGGAGTGAGCGCATGAAAGAATTGGAGTTGGGCCAACTGTTCGAGACGAAAGGGCATGTAAAGCGAGCAGTTAAATTGTGGTCTATAAAAGAGAACAGAGAGTTCAAAGTTCGGGCTAGCACACCTACAACTTGGTTTGTGCGCTGTAGAGCCCGAAACTCCACACCTCCGTGCAATTGGCAAATTCGTGCAACTCTCCGTGCCTCTCACAAAATGTGGATGATCGTGTCACTTGTACCTGGGCATACATGTGTCCGTGTGTGCAATACCAATGACTATCGGGGGTTGAGTGCCGATCTAATTGCCCAACATATTATTCCCTACATTATCAATGGTCCGCTGTACAAAGTGAAGGAAATTCAGACTTCTGTGAAAAAGGAGTTTCACGTCGATGTGACGTACAAAAAGGCTTAGTACGCCAGACGTCGGGCAATTGACATTGTTTATGGTGATTGGCCGACATCTATTTCACAACTCCCAACATACGTACAAGAACTCCAATTGTCCAACCCTGGGACGGTTGTAGTTTGGGACTATCATCCATTGAGTACATCATCGTAGACGATTTTTGACTATGTATTTTAGACATTTGCTCCTGCTATCCAAGCATTCCATCACCTGAAACCAGTCATTTGTATGGACGAAACATTCTTAAAGGGACCATATCAGGAAAAATTGCTAGTAGCGGTTGGGTTTGATGCCTGAAACCATATCTTCCCTTTAGCATTTGCACTCGTTGATGAGGAGAATAATCGAAATTGGAGTTGGTTCATGAGATTATTGCGCATTCACGTATGTCGAGATGTACAAAACGTATGCGTAATTTCAGACCGACACCACGGGATCATCCACACCATGCGGTGGCTAGAGGAGTGGAAAGAGCCGTTAGGGGTCCATCGATTCTGCTTGGTTCACATTCGCAGTAATTTCACTCAGAAATTTAGGAATGAAAGGTAATTTTTTTACGAGTCAAATATAGTTACCCCTAAGAATTATTTTTTACTTTCCTACATATGGCTAGTTTGGTCTGATTTTTAAGTAATGCGGGAATTGTATTTGTAGGTTAAAGAGTCTCATATGGGGTGCCGGAAAGGCAAATCAGACTCGCAAGTATGAGGAATATATGAGTGTCATCTTTAGTCTTTCACCCGAGGCATATGCCTGGCTAACTGGTGGATCCGTTAGGTCGGAGCAGTGGGCCTTATGTAAGGATGGAGGGTATCGTTGGGGTCATGCAATAACAAACATGGTCAAGTGCTTCAATAACTTGCTGCAAGAAAGTCGCTTCCTCCCAATCACTGCCTTGATTCGATACACCTTCAACCAAAGAGTGGATTTGTTTGTGAAAAATCACAAGATGACCTGGGATCAGATGTATCACTTGCCACTGTATGGATGGAAGAAATATGTTGCAAATGAGCAAAAGGGCAGGGCGCACTCGGTGCAGGTGTTCGATCATAGGCGGGGAAATTATTGCATAACCACTGCATATCGCCAAACTCATGTAGGTGGTCATGCTCAAACCGTTGACATTGAAAACCGTACGTGTACATGTGAAAAATGGAGAGAACTCAAATTTCCATGTTCGCATGCGATTGCAGCATGTTTTAGGTCTGGCCTTAATCTGATGTCACTTGTCGGGCCGGAGTACACATTTGAAGCTTATCAAGCCACATATGAGAGTCCTTTCAACTCGTAAAGAGATCCGAAATATTGGCCCGTAGCAGAGTTGAGACTAAGCCTCCTAACTAATCATCTGAAGCAGAAAGCACCTAGACCATTGAAGACCAGTAGAATCAGGAATGAGATAGACTGAAGATGTATTGATGCATCGCGTCGTTGTAGTAATTGCTTGCAACCCGGGCACACTGCTCCTAATTGTCCATGTATCAAATGTTGTTGTCCGTCCCCGTTGATTTGTAATTTTTATTATATAAAATGTACAAATTATATATTAATTTTAATTCGTATTCTTGTTTGGATTTTGAAAAAATGTGTACATGTGCCTATGCTTTGTTAACTATATAATGCTAAATTTGCATGTTTATAACCTGGCTTCTTTTATTAATAAAGATATTTTATTAATTTTTTTGAAATAAATATATTTCCAAATATATTTATAAATATATATATCAGCAAGGAGATTTTTTTTAACGTATATTTTGAGAAATTAGCCTTATAACCTGACGTTACCAAACTCTCTTACTATGCCATAGCATATAAATCTGAATCCAAAATATATGAATAATATTTTATTGAAATTTGTCCGTGTAGGTTAATGGAGAGTTGGCATATCGGATCCTCGGCAGCCGCCCATCAGGGACCGATTGGCGATAGTGTTCTGTATCTACAGTTCGAGCATAGGTCCGCCGCAGTTTTCAATGGCGTAGGTGCAGACTTTGATGTTAGGAAGATGTGACAAAAGATTCTTTCAACCCCTACGCAATTTGGATCCACGAGTGGCGCACCATATAGATCAAGTAGGATTTCGTGGTGATCGAGTGGTTGGATATCTTACTGTAGACTATGGACTCATCACAGCTCTCGTTGAGCGCTGGAAATAGGAGATGCATACCTTCCATCTTCCAGTTATGAGCGAGTCGACGATAACTTTGCAAGATGTAGAGGTGCTATGGGGTCTACGCGTGGACGGGCGTCCCGTTACACTGCATCACGTTAGGCGAACTGTATAAGAGCGCAAACAGTTGGTGAGTGAGGTTTTAGGATTTTGGCCGGAAGATGTGATGCTAAAAGGTGGCTGCCTGAAGATGTCTTCTATGTACAGACAGTTGACTACGCCAGTACCTCCGGATGCTCCTGATGAACTGGTACGACAGTAGACTCGCATGTATATATTGATTTTATTGGGTGGTCTACTATTCACGGATTCCTGCTGGAATGTTGTTAGTCTGAACTGGTTAGACTATGTTCGAGATTTGGAAGCGATGGGGGAGTACAGTTGGGGGTCAGCGACTCTAGCTTGTTTATACTCACGTTTGTGTCACGCTTCGCGTGCTTCTACCACTACCACAGGCGGCCCTTATCTATTACTCCAAATATGGGCATGGTAATGGATTCCCAACATTCGACTGAAGATGTATCCAGTGCTTGAGACCGGTGAATTTCCGGTAGCTGGTAGATGGGCAGCTGAACGTACAGGGGTTGATCCGCCGGGTAGGCGCAGCAGCTACTATCGTGAGCATATTGCATTGCTACGCATGGATGAGATATTTTACATGTTAAAGCTTCAGTTACTATATACTAATATACCCTATTCTTTGTGAAAATAAATAATTAATTTTTCGTTATGACAGTTCATATGGATGCCGTATAGTGAGGAAAGATTGGCCGCATTACCACGATATTGCAGACACGGCAAGCACATTTGGCGGGCCAGAGTTCCCCTCGTATTTTGGCACATTATTGGGTTTCACTGTCCAGATCGGGTAATGCGTCAGTTTGAACTAGTTCAAAAAGTTCCCGAACCTATTAACACAAATCCGAAGGGGCTTCATCAGCTCGATTTGTCGGGCTATCCTGGAAGGAATTGGGCCCAATTTCTTAGGGCGTGGATACAATATTGGAATGCTCGCGTAAACGCGGAGGTCACAGATCAGCTTGCTAATACATTCAACCCATCAAATAATTATCTCAAATGGTATCACAAGCACACTGTTCTATATATTTCGAACCTTAGTGACCAGAATCCGCAGATGGGCCAAATACTTCAGGGAGTCTCTGGGGCAATTTGAATATTTGGTATGCATTTACTTGAGACTTCTGTCATTGGGAACCATTTTTTTAGCATAGGTGCGTTATATAATTATTCCTAACAACTGCGCGATCATTTTTTTGTTACAGATGGGTGCTATGAAGCGTATTGGTCAGCAGACACAGGATGTTATTAATGTTGATGATATCGGAGAAAGAGCACATCCACGTCTCTGGACCATCATGGATGGTGCATATGGTTCGATGCAGTAGGTCAGACGTTTTGATCGTATGGTTGTAGGACAGTCCGATCCATTCAATTTTGGGCATCTTTCGACATCAAATGTCCCATTCCAGACACCTGGCTGACGAGTTCCATCTCATACAGGACCTTCGTCTAGTCGCGGTAGACAGAGGAGACATGATCAGTACGATGGATCGACCGTTGTTGAACCTGCTGTTCAAGTCACCAGAATAGATACTGGTCATCCGCACATGCCTCCGGTTCAGCAATTTACCCCATTCGAATCTTCACCAGTGCCGGGAGTAGATCGGGGGATGGCTGCAAGGCGTCATGTATCTAAGGACATGTTTATTCCACAGCCAGCGTCGATGACCATTGGTGCACAAGCAACACCGTCGCAACAATTTTCTCCATTTGCTACACCACCGACGCCAGTTGCAGACATGTATGGATTTGATCCACGATTTCCTTCTTCATCACAATTACCTCCATATGAGCATGTCCCCATGACAGGAAACTTTTCTTCCCCTACAGCATTACATCCTATATTCACTTTCTTAGTGGAACGGGAGGCACTTCTTCATCATTGGAGCTTTCGTATTATTACAGTCTCGGACAGCCATCGGTCTTCCCGTCTACCGACCAGCCGAGTTATGCATCCGGTCATGTATCGACAGGAGATTTTGTCAACTATCCTTCCACGAACAATTCTGAGAGTAGCGATACTTCCGATGCATTAGAGACGGATGACGTTGACCCTGATAGTGGTTCCAAGGATGATTCGTCATCTCATGACGAGCCCAATCATCCTGGTGTCGTTCTTGGCGAGCGTCAAAGACGACGACCGAAGAGATTTTGCTGCCCTTCCACAACGCCGCAAAATGTTGGTAAGGGTAAGGGGAAGAGCAAAGGCAACATGCGTCCTAAGCATTGATCACGTGTAAATAATGACTGTGTTAGGTAGTTATCTAATGAATGTTACTTTCCTTAACTTTAAATTTCATCTACGTTTAATTTTATTTTTTCCTAAATCCTAATTACTTAAACCTTAAACCCTAAATACAAAAGTGTAACCCTAAATACTTGATCAGATGTGATTAAAAAGAAACCCACTAGCATTGTAAAACAAATAATAAACTAGAGTTACAAACATGAACGACGGATTAAAGAGTTTAGGACAATGTTATTGATAAGGGCAACAAAGATCCATGGGGGCTAAAATAAAAAATAAAAAATTATGGGTAAAAATATAAATTTAAAATTCTAAGGGGCCAAATGCAAATTCTTAAAAAATCATTTTTTTACTAACCTTTTATTAATAATCTACTCAAATTTAGGCTAATTAGACTACCAAAGTGATTAACAAATCTACAAACAAAAGATTATTCAATCTAGTTTCTAAAGTTGTTAAATTAAAATCCTAAGCTTAATAAATTTACTAAAACCCCTAATTATACCTGAAAAGTCAGAATTAATTCACAAAAATACACAAAAGTCAGAAATTACCTACCTGACTCTAATACAATGAATGTAAGCCCAAATGAAATATACGAGTTAGTCCAACTCAAAACTAAAGTAATTAAATTTAAAATCTAAAATTAGTGTTGGCTCGTGTTCTTAATTTGAAATACTAAAATTAGTCAATTTTTATTATAAACTTGCAAAACGAACTTCGTATGCCTTGAAAGAAACACACAAAATCACATAATTCATAACTTATATCCAATTATATTGCATAGCAAAAATCCTAAAACCCTAACTCTAAAACCTTAAAGCAAAAACCCTAATTCTAAAAACCTAACTCTAAAACATTAACGCAGAACCCCTAATCCAAAAATCCTAAACCCTAACTCTAAAAACCAATCTCCGTAAAAAACTATTTTTTTTTCTAAGTGTCAGACGTGGATGTGCTGACTGGGCACGTTTGCGGCTGACACAACAGACTGCCACTGATTTGTGTCGGCTGCAGACGTGCCCAGTCAGCACGTCGCGTCTGATACCTGCTGCACCATTGAATTTTTTGCAGACGTCTGCAGTCGTGCTGAGTCAGCACGGCAGCTATAGAATCGGAAACACCACCTGTCAGAGGCGCATTTGGCGGTTGTTTTTTTAAATACATATAATCTAAGGAATTAGCCCCAGTTTGTTCTCCACTTAAATGAACTACATCAAAATTCTGGTCTTTAAAAGCCCGTGCGTCACTACAATCTACATCATGCTACTGGTTCTTGGCTGTTCTTCTACCAACACTTTGTCCTCCAGTTGAATCTCTAATGAACAGTCTCCTCTTAGGAACTACAAGAGAAAAAGATTCCTCTACTATACTACCTTCCTCATCCAACTTTGTTATCAAAATACCATTCTTCTTCTACTGTGCTGGTTGAATCACTATGGGAGACTTGCAACTGTTAATTTCTTCAGCTATTAAATGGTTATAATAGACTTCTATTACCTTGTACTTATAAGTCCAAGCACAAAATTTGTTAACGTCATCATCGGTGCACAATTCTCTTAAACCATATGTTAGATATATGCTTATTTGGTTCAAGGTAATAGTACATTATGACAGCTTTATGATATCCCATTTTCTCCACCATTTTATTTAGTTCAATGGTTGACATTCTTTCGGCATCACAAACATCTACATAGTCCACCTCTCCATTAGCAAACCATACATACTGTTCCCATATAATTCTTACCCCATGATGCATCCGAATAGTAAACCGTTCAGAATCAGTCTCTACAGTGGCAATTGGGATAAAACAGTCAACAACATAACGAAAAAACACATAAAGGCTGACAGATGAAATACTGAATTGGTTAAATTCAGCAAAAAAAAAAAGATCCTAAAGAAATAAAGTGTCCCTTTTCGGCCATTAAAATACATCACTTTCAAAACAACCCCCTTTGTCCGACATTGTCAATTTACAACAAACAAAGTAGGACCACAAATTGGACCACTTAGCCTCCCGACATCACCATTACCCAAACATATAAACAAATAAGTTCCATTACACATGTGTATAAACAAATCTTAAACCCAAATGGATTAGTAAACAAGAATTTCAATTACCATAAACAAGGTACAGATCAAAGTAGTCATCTCTCCTCCGTATTTGCCACTCCATTATGCCTTTACAACCCCTCCCATGCTAGCAATTAGCACTTTCGCTGCAGCATCTGGATTGAGTAGTTTGATTTTTTTGCACTAGCGTTTTGGAGCAAAAGGGGTGGAAATTGTTGAAGAGAAAATGAGTGGTGAAAATGTTTTTACTTTGTCTTTACTTAGAGACTATAATGCCCTTGATATTTGGTCACGCGTCTCATTAGATGATGCTTTCCGTCACATTTAACTGCTGGGTTTGACAGAAAGGCCACAAATATATTACTTTATTAGATCGAGGGCCAAAACTTCACTATTAATTGTTGGAGGGTTAAAACTTTATTTAGGAAAGAGTTGGAGAGCCATTGGGACTTTTTTCCTATAAAAATATGATTTGAATTGATTGGACATATGAGTGCTTGATTGTGATAACTCCCATTATTTTTTCAATGAGTTCATGACTTGAAAAAGAAATGGGGAGGTCTTATTCTTCAAATGTATTTATATGGTTCAAAATCCTTTATGATTAACTTGTTATGAGTTTTTATGTAGATTATGCTAAACTATCTAAATTTGATATAGTTTATCCACTAGGTATCATGTATCTTCTTGTTTAAGTGTTAGATCATTGTACCCTGATTTAGTTAAATTTAACATATTATTTTGTGCTAGTAGAAAGATTGTGATGTTATTTGCCAAGTTTATACTTAAATACTATATCTATACATGTTAACATCACATAAGAAAATGAATTAGGTATCCATCTAGT